>NW_026783416.1:0-166266 GCF_949774975.1 Lagenorhynchus albirostris | reverse complement strand
TTACGTACAATGCAGTATCACTCAGCAATGAAATCTATGTCATCAGGCCCGTAGCAGCATAATGAGTGGATTCAGGTATGATGATTCTAACTGAAATAAGTCACACAGAAAAAGAAACATCATAAGATATCACTAATACACGGAATGTAAACTTGGCTACACAGGAACTGAATTACAAAACAGATCAGGGTCTCAAATTTAGAAACCCAACTTATGCTTGCTTAAGGGGAAAGGAGAGTTGGCGTGCTGCATAAAACCAGAGATTGAAATGAGCACAGATAAAGTTCCTTAAGCCAAATATGGAATAGACAAGAGCTACTCCTTGCTCAACGAAATGGACTCAACACCCCATATTAAATGTCTAAGAGTGTACCTGACTAGGAAGTATCTTAAAACCTATGGATTGCTATGTCTCCGAAAGAGAATCAAGTGTGTGTACAGGGGCATAAACGCAGCAGTGATAGGATTGGAGAGGTTCGGTGAGCAAATGAAGACCCTTTGAAGTCATATTGCATGGTACCCATTCCACGGGTCTCAACTCTCCAGGTTTAAGGTATTCTTCCTTCAGCTAAAAAATGCATGTGGAACCCAGAGTATGATCAACCGTGTGATCGGGAGACGTGTTCCAATATGTGTCAGTTTTCGTCCCCTGGTACTCGGGTGCAACATTCCAGACGCTTTACTAACACTCTCCCGACTTGGAGAGTCAGTGCCTTTAACCTCCTGTTTGGCCCAGTTTGCAATTTCTGCGGAAGATGAACAGGAATAGGGAGAACCAATGACAGACTAGCTGGAGGTGTCTGGACGGGCAAATTTAACTCTCATTTCCCACCAGGAAGAGGAATTAACCAAAGGCTCAGCGTGCCGTGTCGGAACCAGATTAGGGCCTGAAGCCATCCTGCGGTGTTGCGGCCAGCTCACGAGAAAGCGAGTTGAAGAAAGGAGCTCAGGGGCACTGTAATTCACAAACCTGCAGAGTTATAAATGACAGCTATCGTCCAAAAATATACTGAAGTAAGGCTGCCAAGAGGACTTGAAAGCGGGGCAGAATTGCAGGAAACCGATTTCAGGAGGTAGACTGGAATTGCATTTAAAGCATAGGAAAAGAGGCAGAACGTCCACAATGATGCACTTGGCCCAAAAGGGCGTAAGCGTTTTTTCCTGAATATATTCAGGAAAAAACGCGTACGCCCTTTTTGGCCAACCAAGCAAGTTTGCAAAGGAAATCTGCACTACAATGAAGTCTCACTTCCCCCCGGTCAAAAGGGCCATCTGAAAAAAGTGTAAACTCCAGAAAGGCAGGACAGGCCATGGAGAACTGGGAGCCTTGTTATGCTGATGGGCGGGATGTAAATTGCCAATAGCCACTCGGGAGAATTGTATGGTGTTTCCTGAAACATCTAAAAAACAAAGCAACAGAGCCTCGGGCACTTCCACTTATGGTCCTATAGCTTAGGGAAATTAAAATCAAAAAGACACAGCCACCCCAATGGTTGGGACGGCTCTGTTTACAAGAACCTGTTTTAAGGTACAAGTTTAATATCGCAGAAAGTGAAAAATGGATAAAGAAGTTGTGGTACTTACGTACAATGCAGTATCACTCAGCAATGAAATCTATGTCATCAGGCCCGTAGCAGCATAATGAGTGGATTCAGCTATGATGATTCTAACTGAAATAAGTCACACAGAAAAAGAAACATCATAAGATATCACTAATACACGGAATGTAAACTTGGCTACACAGGAACTGAATTACAAAACAGAACAGGGTCTCAAATTTAGAAACCCAACTTATGCTTGCTTAAGGGGAAAGGTGAGTTGGGGTGCTGCATAAAACCAGAGATTGAAACGAGCACAGATAAAGTTCCTTAAGCCAAATATGGAATAGACAAGAGCTACTCCTTGCTCAACGAAATGGACTCAACACCCCATATTAAACGCCTAAGAATGTACCTGACTAGGAAGTATCTTAAAACCTATGGATTGCTATGTCTCCGAAAGAGAACCAAGCGTGTGTACAGGGGCATAAACGCAGCAGTGATAGGATTGGAGATGTTCGGTGAGCAAATGAAGACCCTTTGAAGTCATATTGCATGGTACCCATTCCACGGGTCTCAACTCTCCAGGTTTAAGGTATTCTTCCTTCAGCTAAAAAATGCATGTGGAACCCAGAGTATGATCAACCGTGTGATCGGGAGACGTGTTCCAATATGTGTCAGTTTTCGTCCCCTGGTACTCGGGTGCAACATTCCAGACGCTTTACTAACACTCTCCCGACTTGGAGAGTCAGTGCCTTTAACCTCCTGTTTGGCCCAGTTTGCAATTTCTGAGGAAGATGAACAGGAATAGGGAGAACCAATGACAGACTAGCTGGAGGTGTCTGGACGGGCAAATTTAACTCTCATTTCGCACCAGGAAGAGGAATTAACCAAAGGCTCAGCGTGCCGTGCCGGAACCAGTTTAGGGCCTGAAGCCATCCTGCGGTGTTGCGGGCAGCTCACGATAAAGCGAGTTGAAGAAAGGAGCTCAGGGGCACTGTAATTCACAAACCTGCAGAGTTATAAATGATAGCTATCGTCCAAAAATATACTGAAGTAAGGCTGCCAAGAGGACTTGAAAGCGGGGCAGAATTGCAGGAAATCGATTTCAGGAGGTAGACTGGAATTGCATTTAAAGCATAGGAAAAGAGGCAGAACGTCCACAATGATGCACTTGGCCAAAAAGGGCGTATGCGTTTTTTCCTGAATATATTCAGGAAAAAACGCATACGCCCTTTTTGGCCAACCAAGCAAGCTTGCAAAGGAAATCTGCACTACAATGAAGTCTCACTTCCCCCCCCCGGTCAAAAGGGCCATCTGAAAAAAGTGTAAAATCCAGAAAGGCAGGACAGGCCATGGAGAACTGGGAGCCTTGTTATGCTGATGGGCGGGATGTAAATTGCCAACAGCCACTCGGGAGAAGTGTATGGTGTTCCTGAAACATCTATAAAACAAAGCAACAGAGCCTAGGGCACATCCACTTATGGTCCTATAGCTTAGGGAAATTAAAATCAAAAAGACACAGTCACCCCAAAGGTTGGGACGGCTCTGTTTACAAGAACCTGGTTTACAGTACAAGTTCAATATCGCAGAAAGTGAAAAATGGATAAAGAAGTTGTGGTACTTACGTACAATGCAGTATCACTCAGCAATGAAATCTATGTCATCAGGCCCGTAGCAGCATAATGAGTGGATTCAGGTACGATGATTCTAACTGAAATAAGTCACACAGAAAAAGAAACATCATAAGATATCACTAATACACGGAATGTAAACTTGGCTACACAGGAACTGAATTACAAAACAGAACAGGGTCTCAAATTTAGAAAACCAACTTATGCTTGCTTAAGGGGAAAGGTGAGTTGGGGTGCTGCATAAAACCAGAGATTGAAATGAGCACAGATAAAGTTCCTTAAGCCAAATATGGAATAGACAAGAGCTACTCCTTGCTCAACGAAATGGACTCAACACCCCATATTAAATGCCTAAGAGTGTACCTGACTAGGAAGTATCTTAAAACCTATGGATTGCTATGTCTCCGAAAGAGAATCAAGCGTGTGTACAGGGGCATAAACGCAGCAGTGATAGGACTGGAGAGGTTCGGTGAGCAAATGAAGAACCTTTGAAGTCATATTGCATGGTACCCATTCCACGGGTCTCAACTCTCCAGGTTTAAGGTATTGTTCCTTCAGCCAAAACATGCATGTGGAACCCAGAGTATGATCAACCGTGTGATCGGGAGACGTGTTCCAATATGTGTCAGTTGTCGCCCCTGGTACTCGGGTGCAACATTCCAGACGCTTTACTAACACTCTCCCGACTTGGAGAGTCAGTGCCTTTAACCTCCTGTTTGGCCCAGGTTGCAATTTCTGCGGAAGATGAACAGGAATAGGGAGAACCAATGACAGACTAGCTGGAGGGGTCTGGACGGGCAAATTTAACTCTCATTTCCCACCAGGAAGAGGAATTAACCAAAGGCTCAGCGTGCCGTGCCGGAACCAGATTAGGGCCTGAAGCCATCCTGCGGTGTTGCGGCCAGCTCACGAGAAAGCGAGTTGAAGAAAGGAGCTCAGGGGCACTGTAATTCACAAACCTGCAGAGTTATAAATGACAGCTATCGACCAATAATATACTGAAGTAAGGCTGCCAAGAGGACTTGAAAGCAGGGCAGAATTGCAGGAAACCGATTTCAGGAGGTAGACTGGAATTGCATTTAAAGCATAGGAAAAGAGGCAGAACGTCCACAATGATGCACTTGGCCAAAAAGGGCGTATGCGTTTTTTCCTGAATATATTCAGGAAAAAACGCATACGCCCTTTTTGGCCAACCAAGCAAGCTTGCAAAGGAAATCTGCACTACAATGAAGTCTCACTTCCCCCCGGTCAAAAGGGCCATCTGAAAAAAGTGTAAAATCCAGAAAGGCAGGACAGGCCATGGAGAACTGGGAGCCTTGTTATGCTGATGGGCGGGATGTCAATTGCCAACAGCCACTCGGGAGAAGTGTATGGTGTTTCCTGAAACATCTAAAAATCAAAGCAACAGAGCCTAGGGCACTTCCACTTATGGTCCTATAGCTTAGGGAAATTAAAATCAAAAAGACACAGCCACCCCAAAGGTTGGGACGGCTCTCTTTACAAGAACCTGGTTTACGGTACAAGTTCAATATCGCAGAAAGTGAAAAATGGATAAAGAAGTTGTGGTACTTACGTACAATGCAGTATCACTCAGCAATGAAATCTATGTCATCAGGCCCGTAGCAGCATAATGAGTGGATTCAGGTACGATGATTCTAACTGAAATAAGTCACACAGAAAAAGAAACATCATAAGATATCACTAATACACGGAATGTAAACTTGGCTACACAGGAACTGAATTACAAAACAGAACAGGGTCTCAAATTTAGAAAACCAACTTATGCTTGCTTAAGGGGAAAGGTGAGTTGGGGTGCTGCATAAAACCAGAGATTGAAATGAGCACAGATAAAGTTCCTTAAGCCAAATATGGAATAGACAAGAGCTACTCCTTGCTCAACGAAATGGACTCAACACACCATATTAAATGCCTAAGAGTGTACCTGACTAGGAAGTATCTTAAAACCTATGGATTGCTATGTCTCCGAAAGAGAATCAAGCGTGTGTACAGGGGCATAAACGCAGCAGTGATAGGACTGGAGAGGTTCGGTGAGCAAATGAAGAACCTTTGAAGTCATATTGCATGGTACCCATTCCACGGGTCTCAACTCTCCAGGTTTAAGGTATTGTTCCTTCAGCCAAAACATGCATGTGGAACCCAGAGTATGATCAACCGTGTGATCGGGAGACGTGTTCCAATATGTGTCAGTTGTCGCCCCTGGTACTCGGGTGCAACATTCCAGACGCTTTACTAACACTCTCCCGACTTGGAGAGTCAGTGCCTTTAACCTCCTGTTTGGCCCAGGTTGCAATTTCTGCGGAAGATGAACAGGAATAGGGAGAACCAATGACAGACTAGCTGGAGGGGTCTGGACGGGCAAATTTAACTCTCATTTCCCACCAGGAAGAGGAATTAACCAAAGGCTCAGCGTGCCGTGCCGGAACCAGATTAGGGCCTGAAGCCATCCTGCGGTGTTGCGGCCAGCTCACGAGAAAGCGAGTTGAAGAAAGGAGCTCAGGGGCACTGTAATTCACAAACCTGCAGAGTTATAAATGACAGCTATCGACCAATAATATACTGAAGTAAGGCTGCCAAGAGGACTTGAAAGCGGGGCAGAATTGCAGGAAACCGATTTCAGGAGGTAGACTGGAATTGCATTTAAAGCATAGGAAAAGAGGCAGAACGTCCACAATGATGCACTTGGCCAAAAAGGGCGTATGCGTTTTTTCCTGAATATATTCAGGAAAAAACGCATACGCCCTTTTTGGCCAACCAAGCAAGCTTGCAAAGGAAATCTGCACTACAATGAAGTCTCACTTCCCCCCGGTCAAAAGGGCCATCTGAAAAAAGTGTAAAATCCAGAAAGGCAGGACAGGCCATGGAGAACTGGGAGCCTTGTTATGCTGATGGGCGGGATGTCAATTGCCAACAGCCACTCGGGAGAAGTGTATGGTGTTTCCTGAAACATCTAAAAATCAAAGCAACAGAGCCTAGGGCACTTCCACTTATGGTCCTATAGCTTAGGGAAATTAAAATCAAAAAGACACAGCCACCCCAAAGGTTGGGACGGCTCTCTTTACAAGAACCTGGTTTACGGTACAAGTTCAATATCGCAGAAAGTGAAAAATGGATAAAGAAGTTGTGGTACTTACGTACAATGCAGTATCACTCAGCAATGAAATCTATGTCATCAGGCCCGTAGCAGCATAATGAGTGGATTCAGGTACGATGATTCTAACTGAAATAAGTCACACAGAAAAAGAAACATCATAAGATATCACTAATACACGGAATGTAAACTTGGCTACACAGGAACTGAATTACAAAACAGAACAGGGTCTCAAATTTAGAAAACCAACTTATGCTTGCTTAAGGGGAAAGGTGAGTTGGGGTGCTGCATAAAACCAGAGATTGAAATGAGCACAGATAAAGTTCCTTAAGCCAAATATGGAATAGACAAGAGCTACTCCTTGCTCAACGAAATGGACTCAACACACCATATTAAATGCCTAAGAGTGTACCTGACTAGGATGTATCTTAAAACCTATGGATTGCTATGTCTCCGAAAGAGAATCAAGCGTGTGTACAGGGGCATAAACGCAGCAGTGATAGGATTGGAGAGGTTCGGTGAGCAAATGAAGACCCTTTGAAGTCATATTGCATGGTACCCATTCCACGGGTCTCAACTCTCCAGGTTTATGGTATTCTTCCTTCAGCTAAAACATGCATGTGGAACCCAGAGTATGATCAACCGTGTGATCGGGAGACGTGTTCCAATATGTGTCAGTTTTCGTCCCCTGGTACTCGGGTGCAACATTCCAGACGCTTTACTAACACTCTCCCGACTTGGAGAGTCAGTGCCTTTAACCTCCTGTTTGGCCCAGTTTGCAATTTCTGCGGAAGATGAACAGGAATAGGGAGAACCAATGACAGACTAGCTGGAGGTGTCTGGACGGGCCAATTTAACTCTCATTTCGCACCAGGAAGAGGAATTAACCAAAGGCTCAGCGTGCCGTGCCGGAACCAGATTAGGGCCTGAAGCCATCCTGCGGTGTTGCGGCCAGCTCACGAGAAAGAGAGTTGAAGAAAGGAGCTCAGGGGCACTGTAATTCACAAACCTGCAGAGTTATAAATGACAGCTATCGACCAATAATATACTGAAGTAAGGCTGCCAAGAGGACTTGAAAGCGGGACAGAATTGCAGGAAACCGATTTCAGGAGGTAGACTGGAATTGCATTTAAAGCATAGGAAAAGAGGCAGAACGTCCACAATGATGCACTTGGCCAAAAAGGGCGTATGCGTTTTTTCCTGAATATATTCAGGAAAAAACACATACGCCCTTTTTGGCCAACCAAGCAAGCTTGCAAAGGAAATCTGCACTACAATGAAGTCTCACTTCCCCCCGGTCAAAAGGGCCATCTGAAAAAAGTGTAAAATCCAGAAAGGCAGGACAGGCCATGGAGAACTGGGAGCCTTGTTATGCTGATGGGCGGGATGTCAATTGCCAACAGCCACTCGGGAGAAGTGTATGGTGTTTCCTGAAACATCTAAAAATCAAAGCAACAGAGCCTAGGGCACTTCCACTTATGGTCCTATAGCTTAGGGAAATTAAAATCAAAAAGACACAGCCACCCCAAAGGTTGGGACGGCTCTCTTTACAAGAACCTGGTTTACGGTACAAGTTCAATATCGCAGAAAGTGAAAAATGGATAAAGAAGTTGTGGTACTTACGTACAATGCAGTATCACTCAGCAATGAAATCTATGTCATCAGGCCCGTAGCAGCATAATGAGTGGATTCAGGTACGATGATTCTAACTGAAATAAGTCACACAGAAAAAGAAACATCATAAGATATCACTAATACACGGAATGTAAACTTGGCTACACAGGAACTGAATTACAAAACAGAACAGGGTCTCAAATTTAGAAACCCAACTTATGCTTGCTTAAGGGGAAAGGTGAGTTGGGGTGCTGCATAAAACCAGAGATTGAAATGAGCACAGATAAAGTTCCTTAAGCCAAATATGGAATAGACAAGAGCTACTCCTTGCTCAACGAAATGGACTCCACACACCATATTAAATGCCTAAGAGTGTACCTGACTAGGAAGTATCTTAAAACCTATGGATTGCTATGTCTCCGAAAGAGCATCAAGCGTGTGTACAGGGGCATAAACGCAGCAGTGATAGGACTGGAGAGGTTCGGTGAGCAAATGAAGACCCTTTGAAGTCATATTGCATGGTACCCATTCCACGGGTCTCAACTCTCCAGGTTTAAGGGATTCTTCCTTCAGCTAAAACATGCATGTGGAACCCAGAGTATGATCAACCGTGTGATCGGGAGACGTGTTCCAATATGTGTCAGTTTTCGTCCCCTGGTACTCGGGTGCAACATTCCAGACGCTTTACTAACACTCTCCCGACTTGGAGAGTCAGTGCCTTTAACCTCCTGTTTGGCCCAGTTTGCAATTTCTGCGGAAGATGAACAGGAATAGGGAGAACCAATGACAGACTAGCTGGAGGTGTCTGGACGGGCCAATTTAACTCTCATTTCGCACCAGGAAGAGGAATTAACCAAAGGCTCAGCATGCCGTGCCGGAACCAGATTAGGGCCTGAAGCAATCCTGCGGTGTTGCGGCCAGCTCACGAGAAAGCGAGTTGAAGAAAGGAGCTCAGGGGCACTGTAATTCACAAACCTGCAGAGTTATAAATGACAGCTATCGACCAATAATATACTGAAGTAAGGCTGCCAAGAGGACTTGAAAGCGGGGCAGAATTGCAGGAAACCGATTTCAGGAGGTAGACTGGAATTGCATTTAAAGCATAGGAAAAGAGGCAGAACGTCCACAATGATGCACTGGGCCAAAAAGTGCGTATGCGTTTTTTCCTGAATATATTCAAGAAAAAACGCATACGCCCTTTTTGGCCAACCAAGCAATCTTGCAAAGGAAATCTGCACTACAATGAAGTCTCACTTCCCCCCGGTCAAAAGGGCCATCTGAAAAAAGTGTAAAATCCAGAAAGGCAGGACAGGCCATGGAGAACTGGAAGCCTTGTTATGCTGATGGGCGGGATGTAAATTGCCAACAGCCACTCGGGAGAAGTGTATGGTGTTTCCTGAAACATCTAAAAAACAAAGCAACAGAGCCTAGGGCACTTCCACTTATGGTCCTATAGCTTAGGGAAATTAAAATCAAAAAGACACAGCCACCCGAAAGGTTGGGACGGCTCTCTTTACAAGAACCTGGTTTACGGTACAAGTTCAATATCGCAGAAAGTGAAAAATGGATAAAGAAGTTGTGGTACTTACGTATAATGCAATATCCTTCAGCAATGAAATCTATGTCATCAGGCCCGTAGCAGCATATTGAGTGGATTCAGCTATGATGATTCGAACTGAAATAAGTCACACAGAAAAAGAAACAGCATAAGATATCACTAATACACGGAATGTAAACTTGGCTACAGAGGAACTAAATTACAAAACAGAAGAGGGTCTCAAATTTAGAAACCCAACATATGCTTGCTTAAGGGGAAAGGTGAG
This sequence comes from Lagenorhynchus albirostris, assembly GCF_949774975.1. Taxonomy (NCBI): domain Eukaryota; kingdom Metazoa; phylum Chordata; class Mammalia; order Artiodactyla; family Delphinidae; genus Lagenorhynchus; species Lagenorhynchus albirostris. Next base: position 156,548 of record NW_026783416.1, on the reverse strand, counting down.
TTGGGGTGCTGCATAAAACCAGAGATTGAAATGAGCACAGATAAAGTTCCTTAAGCCAAATATGGAATAGACAAGAGCTACTCCTTGCTCAACGAAATGGACTCAACACCCCATATTAAACGCCTAAGAATGTACCTGACTAGGAAGTATCTTAAAACCTATGGATTGCTATATCTCCGAAAGAGAATCAAGCATGTGTACAGGGGAATAAACGCAGCAGTGTTAGGACTGGAGAGGTTCAGTGAGCAAATGAAGACCCGTTGAAGTCATATTGCATGGTACCCATTCCACGGGTCTCAACTCTCCAGGTTTAAGGTATTCTTCCTTCAGCTAAAACATGCATGTGGAACCCAGAGTATGATCAACCGTGTGATCGGGAGACGTGTTCCAATATGTGTCAGTTTTCGTCCCCTGGTACTCGGGTGCAACATTCCAGACGCTTTACTACCACTCTCCCGACTTGGAGAGTCAGTGCCTTTAACCTCCTCTTTGGCCCAGTTTGCAATATCTGTGGAAGATGAACAGGAATAGGGAGAACCAATGAGAGACTAGCTGGAGGTGTCTGGATGGGCAAATTTAACTCTCATTTCGCACCAGGAAGAGGAATTAACCAAAGGCTCAGCGTGCCGCGCCGGAACCAGATTAGGGCCTGAAGCCATCCTGCGGTGTTGCGGCCAGCTCACGAGAAAGCGAGTTGAAGAAAGGAGCTCAGGGGCACTGTAATTCACAAACCTGCCGAGTTATAAATGACAGCTATCGTCCAAAAATATACTGAAGTAAGGCTGCCAAGAGGACTTGAAAGCGGGGCAGAATTGCAGGAAACCGATTTCAGGAGGTAGACTGGAATTGCATTTAAAGCATAGGAAAAGAGGCAGTACGTCCACAATGATGCACTTGGCCAAAAAGGGCGTATGCGTTTTTTCCTGAATATATTCAGGAAAAAACGCATACACCCTTTTTGGCCAACCAAGCAAGCTTGCAAAGGAAATCTGCACTACAATGAAGTCTCACTTCCCCCAGGTCAAAAGGGCCATCTGAAAAAAGTGTAAAATCCAGAAAGGCAGGACAGGCCATGGAGAACTGGGAGCCTTGTTATGCTGATGGGCGGGATGTAAATTGCCAACAGCCACTCGGGAGAAGTGTATGGTGTTTCCTGAAACATCTAAAAAACAAAGCAACAGAGCCTAGCACTTCCACTTATGGTCCTATAGCTTAGGGAAATTAAAATCAAAAAGACTCAGCCACCTCAATGGTTGGGACGGCTCTGTTTACAAGAACCTGGTTTACTGTACAAGTTCAATATCGCAGAAAGTGAAAAATGGATAAAGAAGTTGTGGTACTTACGTACAATGCAGTATCACTCAGCAATGAAATCTATGTCATCAGGCCCGTAGCAGCATAATGAGTGGATTCAGGTACGATGATTCTAACTGAAATAAGTCACACAGAAAAAGAAACATCATAAGATATCACTAATACACGGAATGTAAACTTGGCTACACAGGAACTGAATTCCAAAACAGAACAGGGTCTCAAATTTAGAAAACCAACTTATGCTTCCTTAAGGGGAAAGGTGAGTTGGGGTGCTGCATAAAACCAGAGATTGAAATGAGCACAGATAAAGTTCCTTAAGTCAAATATGGAATAGACAAGAGCTACTCCTTGCTCAACGAAATGGACTCAACACCCCATATTAAACGCCTAAGAATGTACCTGACTAGGAAGTATCTTAACACCTATGGATTGCTATATCTCCGAAAGAGAATCAAGCATGTGTACAGGGGCATAAACGCAGCAGTGATAGGACTGGAGAGGTTCAGTGAGCAAATGAAGACCCGTTGAAGTCATATTGCATGGTACCCATTCCACGGGTCTCAACTCTCCAGGTTTAAGGTATTCTTCCTTCAGCTAAAACATGCATGTGGAACCCAGAGTATGATCAACCGTATGACTGGCAGACGTGTTCCAATATGTGTCAGTTTTCATCCCCTGGTACTCGGGTGCAACATTCCAGACGCTTTACTAACACTCTCCCGACTTGGAGAGTCAATGCCTTTAACCTCCTCTTTGGCCCAGTTTGCAATATCTGCGGAAGATGAACAGGAATAGGGAGAACCAATCAGAGACTAGCTGGAGGTGTCTGGATGGGCAAATTTAACTCTCATTTCGCACCAGGAAGAGGAATTAACCAAAGGCCCAGCGTGCCGTGCCGGAACCAGATTAGGGCCTGAAGCCATCCTGCGGTGTTGCGGCCAGCTCACGAGAAAGCGAGTTGAAGAAAGGAGCTCAGGGGCACTGTAATTCACAAACCTGCAGAGTTATAAATGACAGCTATCGTCCAAAAATATACTGAAGTAAGGCTGCCAAGAGGACTTGAAAGCGGGGCAGAATTGCAGGAAACCGATTTCAGGAGGTAGATTGGAATTGCATTTAAAGCATAGGAAAAGAGGCAGAACGTCCACAATGATGCACTTGGCCAAAAAGGGCGTATGCGTTTTTTCCTGAATATATTCAGGAAAAAACGCATACACCCTTTTTGGCCAACCAAGCAAGCTTGCAAAGGAAATCTGCACTACAATGAAGTCTCACTTCCCCCCGGTCAAAAGGGCCATCTGAAAAAAGTGTAAAATCCAGAAAGGCAGGACAGGCCATGGAGAACTGGGAGCCTTGTTATGCTGATGGGCGGGATGTAAATTGCCAACAGCCACTCGGGAGAAGTGTATGGTGTTTCCTGAAACATCTAAAAAACAAAGCAACAGAGCCTAGGGCACTTCCACTTATGGTCCTATAGCTTAGGGAAATTAAAATCAAAAAGACACAGCCACCTCAATGGTTGGGACGGCTCTGTTTACAAGAACCTGGTTTACAGTACAAGTTCAATATCGCAGAAAGCGAAAAATGGATAAAGAAGTTGTGGTACTTACGTACAATGCAGTATCACTCAGCAATGAAATCTATGTCATCAGGCCCGTAGCAGCATAATGAGTGGATTCAGGTACGATGATTCTAACTGAAATAAGTCACACAGAAAAAGAAACATCATAAGATATCACTAATACACGGAATGTAAACTTGGCTACACAGGAACTGAATTCCAAAACAGAACAGGGTCTCAAATTTAGAAACCCAACTTATGCTTGCTTAAGGGGAAAGGTGAGTTGGGGTGCTGCATAAAACCAGAGATTGAAATGAGCACAGATAATGTTCCTTAAGCCAAATATGGAATAGACAAGAGCTACTCCTTGCTCAACGAAATGGACTCAACACCCCATATTAAACGCCTAAGAATGTACCTGACTAGGATGTATCTTAAAACCTATGGATTGCTATGTTTCTGAAAGAGAATCAAGCGTGTGTACAGGGGCATAAACGCAGCAGTGATAAGACTGGAGACGTTCGGTGAGCAAATGAAGACCCGTTGAAGTCATATTGCATGGTACCCATTCCACGGGTCTCAACTCTCCAGGTTTAAGGTATTCTTCCTTCAGCTAAAACATGCATGTGGAACCCAGAGTATGATCAACCGTGTGATCGGGAGACGTGTTCCAATATGTGTCAGTTTTCATCCCCTGGTACTCGGGTGCAACATTCCAGACGCTTTACTACCACTCTCCCGACTTGGAGAGTCAGTGCCTTTAACCTCCTGTTTGGCCCAGTTTGCAATTTCTGCGGAAGATGAACAGGAATAGGGAGAACCAATGACAGACTAGCTGGAGGTGCCTGGACGGGCAAATTTAACTCTCATTTCCCACCACGAAGAGGAATTAACCAAAGGCTCAGTGTGCCATGCCGGAACCAGATTAGGGCCTGAAGCCATCCTGCGGTGTTGTGGCCAGCTCACGAGAATGCGAGTTGAAGAAAGGAGCTCAGGGGCACTGTAATTCACAAACCTGCCGAGTTATAAATGACAGCTATCGTCCAAAAATATACTGAAGTAAGGCTGCCAAGAGGACTTGAAAGCGGGGCAGAATTGCAGGAAACCGATTTCAGGAGGTAGACTGGAATTGCATTTAAAGCATAGGAAAAGAGGCAGAACGTCCACAATGATGCACTTGGCCAAAAAGGGCGTATGCGTTTTTTCCTGAATATATTCAGGAAAAAACGCATACGCCCTTTTTGGCCAACCAAGCAAGCTTGCAAAGGAAATCTGCACTACAATGAAGTCTCACTTCCCCCCGGTCAAAAGGGCCATCTGAAAAAAGTGTAAAATCCAGAAAGGCAGGACAGGCCATGGAGAACTGGGAGCCTTGTTATGCTGATGGGCGGGATGTCAATTGCCAACAGCCACTCGGGAGAAGTGTATGGTGTTTCCTGAAACATCTAAAAAACAAAGCAACAGAGCCTAGGGCACTTCCACTTATGGTCCTATAGCTTAGGGAAATTAAAATCATAAAGACACAGCTACCCCAAAGGTTGGGACGGCTCTGTTTACAAGAACCTGGTTTACGGTACAAGTTCAATATCGCAGATAGTTAAAAAATGGATAAAGAAGTTGTGGTACTTACGTACAATGCAGTATCACTCAGCAATGAAATCTATGTCATCAGGCCCGTAGCAGCATAATGAGTGGATTCAGGTACGATGATTCTAACTGAAATAAGTCACACAGAAAAAGAAACATCATAAGATATCACTAATACACGGAATGTAAACTTGGCTACACAGGAACTGAATTCCAAAACAGAACAGGGTCTCAAATTTAGAAACCCAACTTATGCTTGCTTAAGGGGAAAGGTGAGTTGGGGTGCTGCATAAAACCAGAGATTGAAATGAGCACAGATAATGTTCCTTAAGCCAAATATGGAATAGACAAGAGCTACTCCTTGCTCAACGAAATGGACTCAACACCCCATATTAAACGCCTAAGAATGTACCTGACTAGGATGTATCTTAAAACCTATGGATTGCTATGTTTCTGAAAGAGAATCAAGCGTGTGTACAGGGGCATAAACGCAGCAGTGATAAGACTGGAGACGTTCGGTGAGCAAATGAAGACCCGTTGAAGTCATATTGCATGGTACCCATTCCACGGGTCTCAACTCTCCAGGTTTAAGGTATTCTTCCTTCAGCTAAAACATGCATGTGGAACCCAGAGTATGATCAACCGTGTGATCGGGAGACGTGTTCCAATATGTGTCAGTTTTCATCCCCTGGTACTCGGGTGCAACATTCCAGACGCTTTACTACCACTCTCCCGACTTGGAGAGTCAGTGCCTTTAACCTCCTGTTTGGCCCAGTTTGCAATTTCTGCGGAAGATGAACAGGAATAGGGAGAACCAATGACAGACTAGCTGGAGGTGCCTGGACGGGCAAATTTAACTCTCATTTCCCACCACAAAGAGGAATTAACCAAAGGCTCAGTGTGCCATGCCGGAACCAGATTAGGGCCTGAAGCCATCCTGCGGTGTTGCGGCCAGCTCACGAGAAAGCGAGTTGAAGAAAGGAGCTCAGGGGCACTGTAATTCACAAACCTGCAGAGTTATAAATGACAGCTATCGTCCAAAAATATACTGAAGTAAGGCTGCCAAGAGGACTTGAATGCGGCGCAGAATTGCAGGAAACCGATTTCAGGAGGTAGACTGGAATTGCATTAAAAGCATAGGAAAAGAGGCAGAACGTCCACAATGATGCACTTGGCCAAAAAGGGCGTATGCGTTTTTTACTGAATATATTCAGGAAAAAACGCATACGCCCTTTTTGGCCAACCAAGCAAGCTTGCAAAGGAAATCTGCACTACAATGAAGTCTCACTTCCCCCCGGTCAAAAGGGCCATCTGAAAAAAGTGTAAAATCCAGAAAGGCAGGACAGGCCATGGAGAACTGGGAGCCTTGTTATGCTGATGGGCGGGATGTAAATTGCCAACAGCCACTCGGGAGAAGTGTATGGTGTTTCCTGAAACATCTAAAAAACAAAGCAACAGAGCCTAGGGCACTTCCACTTATGGTCCTATAGCTTAGGGAAATTAAAATCAAAAAGACACAGCCACCCCAAAGGTTGGGACGGCTCTGTTTACAAGAACCTGGTTTACAGTACAAGTTCAATATCGCAGAAAGTAAAAAATGGATAAAGAAGTTGTGGTACTTACGTACAATGCAATATCCCTCAGCAATGAAATCTATGTCATCAGGCCCGTAGCAGCATAATGAGTGGATTCAGGTATGATGATTCTAACTGAAATAAGTCACATAGAAAAAGAAACATCATAAGATATCACTAATACACGGAATGTAAACGTGGCTACACAGGAACTGAATTACAAAACAGAACAGGGTCTCAAATTTAGAAACCCAACTTATGCTTGCTTAAGGGGAAAGGTGAGCTGGGGTGCTGCATAAAACCAGAGATTGAAATGAGCACAGATAAAGTTCCTTAAGCCAAATATGGAATAGACAAGAGCTACTCCTTGCTCAACGAAATGGACTCAACACCCCATATTAAACGCCTAAGAATGTACCTGACTAGGAAGTATCTTAAAACCTATGGATTGCTATGTCTCCGAAAGAGAATCAAGCATGTGTACAGAGGCATAAACGCAGCAGTGATAGGACTGGAGAGGTTCGGTGAGCAAATGAAGACCCTTTGAAGTCATATTGCATGGTACCCATTCCACGGGTCTCAACTCTCCAGGTTTAAGGGATTCTTCCTTCAGCTAAAACATGCATGTGGAACCCAGAGTATGATCAACCGTGTGATCGGGAGACGTGTTCCAATATGTCTCAGTTTTCGTCCCCTGGTACTCGGGTGCAACATTCCAGACGCTTTACTAACACTCTCCCGACTTGGAGAGTCAGTGCCTTTAACATCCTGTTAGGCCCAGTTTGCAATTTCTGCGGAAGATGAACAGGAATAGGGAGAACCAATGACAGACTAGCTGGAGGTGTCTGGACGGGCAAATTTAACTCTCATTTCCCACCAGGAAGAGGAATTAACCAAAGGCTCAGCGTGCCGTGCCGGAACCAGAATAGGGCCTGAAGCCATCCTGCGGTGTTGCGGCCAGCTCACGTGAAAGCGAGTTGAAGAAAGGAGCTCAGGGGCACTGTAATTCACAAACCAGCAGAGTTATAAATGACAGCTATCGTCCAAAAATATACTGAAGTAAGGCTGCCAAGAGGACTTGAAAGCGGGGCAGTATTGCAGGAAACCGATTTCAGGAGGTAGACTGGAATTGCATTTAAAGCATAGGAAAAGAGGCAGAACGTCCACAATGATGCACTTGGCCAAAAAGGGCGTATGCGTTTTTTCCTGAATATATTCAGGAAAAAACGCATACGCCCTTTTTGGCCAACCAAGCAAGCTTGCAAAGGCAATCTGCACTACAATGAAGTCTCAATTCCCCCAGGTCAAAGGGCCATCTGAAAAATGTGTAAAATCCAGAAAGGCAGGACAGGCCATGGAGAACTGGGAGCCTTGTTACGCTGATGGGCGGGATGTAAATTGTCAACAGCCACTCAGGAGAAGTGTATGGTGTTTCCTGAAACATCTAAAAAACAAAGCAACAGAGCCTAGGGCACTTCCACTTATGGTCCTATAGCTTAGGGAAATTAAAATCATAAAGACACAGCTACCCCAAAGGTTGGGACGGCTCTGTTTACAAGAACCTGGTTTACGGTACAAGTTCAATATCGCAGATAGTTAAAAAATGGATAAAGAAGTTGTGGTACTTACGTACAATGCAGTATCACTCAGCAATGAAATCTATGTCATCAGGCCCGTAGCAGCATAATGAGTGGATTCAGGTACGATGATTCTAACTGAAATAAGTCACACAGAAAAAGAAACATCATAAGATATCACTAATACACGGAATGTAAACTTGGCTACACAGGAACTGAATTCCAAAACAGAACAGGGTCTCAAATTTAGAAACCCAACTTATGCTTGCTTAAGGGGAAAGGTGAGTTGGGGTGCTGCATAAAACCAGAGATTGAAATGAGCACAGATAATGTTCCTTAAGCCAAATATGGAATAGACAAGAGCTACTCCTTGCTCAACGAAATGGACTCAACACCCCATATTAAACGGCTAAGAATGTACCTGACTAGGATGTATCTTAAAACCTATGGATTGCTATGTTTCCGAAAGAGAATCAAGCGTGTGTACAGGGGCATAAACGCAGCAGTGATAAGACTGGAGACGTTCGGTGAGCAAATGAAGACCCGTTGAAGTCATATTGCATGGTACCCATTCCACGGGTCTCAACTCTCCAGGTTTAAGGTATTCTTCCTTCAGCTAAAACATGCATGTGGAACCCAGAGTATGATCAACCGTGTGATCGGGAGACGTGTTCCAATATGTGTCAGTTTTCGTCCCCTGGTACTCGGGTGCAACATTCCAGACGCTTTACTACCACTCTCCCGACTTGGAGAGTCAGTGCCTTTAACCTCCTGTTTGGCCCAGTTTGCAATTTCTGCGGAAGATGAACAGGAATAGGGAGAACCAATGACAGACTAGCTGGAGGTGCCTGGACGGGCAAATTTAACTCTCATTTCCCACCACGAAGAGGAATTAACCAAAGGCTCAGTGTGCCATGCCGGAACCAGATTAGGGCCTGAAGCCATCCTGCGGTGTTGCGGCCAGCTCACGAGAAAGCGAGTTGAAGAAAGGAGCTCAGGGGCACTGTAATTCACAAACCTGCAGAGTTATAAATGACAGCTATCGTCCAAAAATATACTGAAGTAAGGCTGCCAAGAGGACTTGAATGCGGGGCAGAATTGCAGGAAACCGATTTCAGGAGGTAGACTGGAATTGCATTTAAAGCATAGGAAAAGAGGCAGAATGTCCACAATGATGCACTTGGCCAAAAAGGGCGTATGCGTTTTTTCCTGAATATATTCAGGAAAAAACGCATACGCCCTTTTTTGCCAACCACGCAAGCTTGCAAAGGAAATCTGCACTACAATGAAGTCTCACTTCCCCCCGGTCAAAAGGGCCATCTGAAAAAAGTGTAAAATCCAGAAAGGCAGGACAGGCCATGGAGAACTGGGAGCCTTGTTATGCTGATGGGCGGGATGTAAATTGCCAACAGCCACTCGGGAGAAGTGTATGGTGTTTCCTGAAACATCTAAAAATCAAAGCAACAGAGCCTAGGGCACTTCCACTTATGGTCCTATAGCTTAGGGAAATTAAAATCAAAAAGACACAGCCACCCCAAGGTTGGGACGGCTCTGTTTACAAGAACCTGGTTTACAGTACAAGTTCAATATCGCAGAAAGTGAAAAATGGATAAAGAAGTTGTGGTACTTACGTACAATGCAATATCACTCAGCAATGAAATCTATGTCATCAGGCCCGTAGCAGCATAATGAGTGGATTCAGGTATGATGATTCTAACTGAAATAAGTCACACAGAAAAAGAAACATCATAAGATATCACTAATACACGGAATGTAAACTTGGCTACACAGGAACTGAATTCCAAAACAGAACAGGGTCTCAAATTTAGAAACCCAACTTATGCTTGCTTAAGGGGAAAGGTGAGTTGGGGTGCTGCATAAAACCAGAGATTGAAATGAGCACAGATAAAGTTCCTTAAGCCAAATATGGAATAGACAAGAGCTACTCCTTGCTCAACGAAATGGACTCAACACCCCGTATTAAACGCCTAAGAATGTACCTGACTAGGAAGTATCTTAAAACCTATGGATTGCTATGTCTCCGAAAGAGAATCAAGCATGTGTACAGGGGCATAAACGCAGCAGTGATAGGACTGGAGAGGTTCGGTGAGCAAATGAAGACCCTTTGAAGTCATATTGCATGGTACCCATTCCACGGGTCTCAACTCTCCAGGTTTAAGGTGTTCTTCCTTCAGCTAAAACATGCATGTGGAACCCAGAGTATCATCAACCGTGTGATTGGCAGACGTGTTCCAATATGTGTCAGTTTTCGTCCCCTGGTACTCGGGTGCAACATTCCAGACGCTTTACTAACACTCTCCCGACTTGGAGAGTCAGTGCCTTTAACCTCCTGTTTGGCCCAGTTTGCAATTTCTGCGGAAGATAAACAGGAATAGGGAGAACCAATGACAGACTAGCTGGAGGTGCCTGGACGGGCAAATTTAACTCTCATTTCCCACCAGGAAGAGGAATTAACCAAAGGCTCAGCGTGCCGTGCCGGAACCAGATTAGGGCCTGCAGCCATCCTGCGGTGTTGCGGCCAGCTCACGAGAAAGCGAGTTGAAGAAAGGAGCTCAGGGGCACTGTAATTCACAAACCTGCAGAGTTATAAATGACAGCTATCGTCCAAAAATATACTGAAGTAAGGCTGCCAAGAGGACTTGAAAGCGGGGCAGAATTGCAGGAAACCGATTTCAGGAGGTAGACTGGAATTGCATTTAAAGCATAGGAAAAGAGGCAGAATGTCCACAATGATGCACTTGGACAAAAAGGGCGTACGCGTTTTTTCCTGAATATATTCAGGAAAAAACGCATACGCCCTTTTTGGCCAACCAAGCAAGCTTGCAAAGGAAATCTGCACTACAATGAAGTCTCACTTCCCCCCGGTCAAAAGGGCCATCTGAAAAAAGTGTAAAATCCAGAAAGGCAGGAGAGGCCATGGAGAACTGGGAGCCTTGTTATGCTGATGGGCGGGATGTAAATTGCCAACAGCCACTTGGGAGAAGTGTATGGTGTTTCCTGAAACATCTAAAAAACAAAGCAACAGAGCCTAGGGCACTTCCACTTATGGTCCTATAGCTTAGGGAAATTAAAATCAAAAAGACACAGCCACCCCAAAGGTTGGGACGGCTCTGTTTACAAGAACCTGGTTTACAGTACAAGTTCAATATCGCAGAAAGTGAAAAATGGATAAAGAAGTTGTGGTACTTACGTACAATGCAGTATCACTCAGCAATGAAATCTATGTCATCAGGCCCGTAGCAGCATAATGAGTGGATTCAGGTATGATGATTCTTACTGAAATAAGTCACACAGAAAAAGAAACATCATAAGATATCACTAATACACGGAATGTAAACTTGGCTACACAGGAACTGAATTCCAAAACAGAACAGGGTCTCAAATTTAGAAACCCAACTTATGCTTGCTTAAGGGGAAAGGTGAGCTGGGGTGCTGCATAAAACCAGAGATTGAAATGAGCACAGATAAAGTTCCTTAAGCCAAATATGGAATAGACAAGAGCTACTCCTTGCTCAACGAAATGGACTCAACACCCCATATTAAACGCCTAAGAATGTACCTGACTAGGAAGTATCTTAAAACCTATGGATTGCTATGTCTCCGAAAGAGAATCAAGCATGTGTACAGGGGCATAAACGCAGCAGTGATAGGACTGGAGAGGTTCGGTGAGCAAATGAAGACCCTTTGAAGTCATATTGCATGGTACCCATTCCACGGGTCTCAACTCTCCAGGTTTAAGGGATTCTTCCTTCAGCTAAAACATGCATGTGGAACCCAGAGTATGATCAACCGTGTGATCGGGAGACGTGTTCCAATATGTCTCAGTTTTCGTCCCCTGGTACTCGGGTGCAACATTCCAGACGCTTTACTAACACTCTCCTGACTTGGAGAGTCAGTGCCTTTAACATCCTGTTAGGCCCAGTTTGCAATTTCTGCGGAAGATGAACAGGAATAGGGAGAACCAATGACAGACTAGCTGGAGGTGTCTGGACGGGCAAATTTAACTCTCATTTCCCACCAGGAAGAGGAATTAACCAAAGGCTCAGCGTGCCGTGCCGGAACCAGAATAGGGCCTGAAGCCATCCTGCGGTGTTGCGGCCAGCTCACGTGAAAGCGAGTTGAAGAAAGGAGCTCAGGGGCACTGTAATTCACAAACCAGCAGAGTTATAAATGACAGCTATCGTCCAAAAATATACTGAAGTAAGGCTGCCAAGAGGACTTGAAAGCGGGGCAGAATTGCAGGAAACCGATTTCAGGAGGTAGACTGGAATTGCATTTAAAGCATAGGAAAAGAGGCAGAACGTCCACAATGATGCACTTGGCCAAAAAGGGCGTATGCGTTTTTTCCTGAATATATTCAGGAAAAAACGCATACGCCCTTTTTGGCCAACCAAGCAAGCTTGCAAAGGCAATCTGCACTACAATGAAGTCTCAATTCCCCCAGGTCAAAGGGCCATCTGAAAAATGTGTAAAATCCAGAAAGGCAGGACAGGCCATGGAGAACTGGGAGCCTTGTTATGCTGATGGGCGGGATGTAAATTGCCAACAGCCACTCAGGAGAAGTGTATGGTGTTTCCTGAAACATCTAAAAAACAAAGCAACAGAGCCTAGGGCACTTCCACTTATGGTCCTATAGCTTAGGGAAATTAAAATCATAAAGACACAGCTACCCCAAAGGTTGGGACGGCTCTGTTTACAAGAACCTGGTTTACGGTACAAGTTCAATATCGCAGATAGTTAAAAAATGGATAAAGAAGTTGTGGTACTTACGTACAATGCAGTATCACTCAGCAATGAAATCTATGTCATCAGGCCCGTAGCAGCATAATGAGTGGATTCAGGTACGATGATTCTAACTGAAATAAGTCACACAGAAAAAGAAACATCATAAGATATCACTAATACACGGAATGTAAACTTGGCTACACAGGAACTGAATTCCAAAACAGAACAGGGTCTCAAATTTAGAAACCCAACTTATGCTTGCTTAAGGGGAAAGGTGAGTTGGGGTGCTGCATAAAACCAGAGATTGAAATGAGCACAGATAAAGTTCCTTAAGCCAAATATGGAATAGACAAGAGCTACTCCTTGCTCAACGAAATGGACTCAACACCCCATATTAAACGCCTAAGAATGTACCTGACTAGGATGTATCTTAAAACCTATGGATTGCTATGTTTCCGAAAGAGAATCAAGCGTGTGTACAGGGGCATAAACGCAGCAGTGATAAGACTGGAGACGTTCGGTGAGCAAATGAAGACCCGTTGAAGTCATATTGCATGGTACCCATTCCACGGGTCTCAACTCTCCAGGTTTAAGGTATTCTTCCTTCAGCTAAAACATGCATGTGGAACCCAGAGTATGATCAACCGTGTGATCGGGAGACGTGTTCCAATATGTGTCAGTTTTCGTCCCCTGGTACTCGGGTGCAAAATTCCAGACGCTTTACTAACACTCTCCCGACTTGGAGAGTCAGTGCCTTTAACCTCCTGTTTGGCCCAGTTTGCAATTTCTGCGGAAGATGAACAGGAATAGGGAGAACCAATGACAGACTAGCTGGAGGTGCCTGGACGGGCAAATTTAACTCTCATTTCCCACCAGGAAGAGGAATTAACCAAAGGCTCAGTGTGCCATGCCGGAACCAGATTAGGGCCTGAAGCCATCCTGCGGTGTTGCGGCCAGCTCACGAGAAAGCGAGTTGAAGAAAGGAGCTCAGGGGCACTGTAATTCACAAACCTGCAGAGTTATAAATGACAGCTATCGTCCAAAAATATACTGAAGTAAGGCTGCCAAGAGGACTTGAATGCGGGGCAGAATTGCAGGAAACCGATTTCAGGAGGTAGACTGGAATTGCATTAAAAGCATAGGAAAAGAGGCAGAACGTCCACAATGATGCACTTGGCCAAAAAGGGCGTATGCGTTTTTTCCTGAATATATTCAGGAAAAAACGCATACGCCCTTTTTGGCCAACCAAGCAAGCTTGCAAAGGAAATCTGCACTACAATGAAGTCTCACTTCCCCCCGGTCAAAAGGGCCATCTGAAAAAAGTGTAAAATCCAGAAAGGCAGGACAGGCCATGGAGAACTGGGAGCCTTGTTATGCTGATGGGCGGGATGTAAATTGCCAACAGCCACTCGGGAGAAGTGTATGGTGTTTCCTGAAACATCTAAAAAACAAAGCAACAGAGCCTAGGGCACTTCCACTTATGGTCCTATAGCTTAGGGAAATTAAAATCATAAAGACACAGCTACCCCAAAGGTTGGGACGGCTCTGTTTACAAGAACCTGGTTTACGGTACAAGTTCAATATCGCAGATAGTTAAAAAATGGATAAAGAAGTTGTGGTACTTACGTACAATGCAGTATCACTCAGCAATGAAATCTATGTCATCAGGCCCGTAGCAGCATAATGAGTGGATTCAGGTACGATGATTCTAACTGAAATAAGTCACACAGAAAAAGAAACATCATAAGATATCACTAATACACGGAATGTAAACTTGGCTACACAGGAACTGAATTCCAAAACAGAACAGGGTCTCAAATTTAGAAACCCAACTTATGCTTGCTTAAGGGGAAAGGTGAGTTGGGGTGCTGCATAAAACCAGAGATTGAAATGAGCACAGATAAAGTTCCTTAAGCCAAATATGGAATAGCCAAGAGCTACTCCTTGCTCAACGAAATGGACTCAACACCCCATATTAAACGCCTAAGAATGTACCTGACTAGGATGTATCTTAAAACCTATGGATTGCTATGTTTCCGAAAGAGAATCAAGCGTGTGTACAGGGGCATAAACGCAGCAGTGATAAGACTGGAGACGTTCGGTGAGCAAATGAAGACCCGTTGAAGTCATATTGCATGGTACCCATTCCACGGGTCTCAACTCTCCAGGTTTAAGGTATTCTTCCTTCAGCTAAAACATGCATGTGGAACCCAGAGTATGATCAACCGTGTGATCGGGAGACGTGTTCCAATATGTGTCAGTTTTCGTCCCCTGGTACTCGGGTGCAAAATTCCAGACGCTTTACTAACACTCTCCCGACTTGGAGAGTCAGTGCCTTTAACCTCCTGTTTGGCCCAGTTTGCAATTTCTGCGGAAGATGAACAGGAATAGGGAGAACCAATGACAGACTAGCTGGAGGTGCCTGGACGGGCAAATTTAACTCTCATTTCCCACCAGGAAGAGGAATTAACCAAAGGCTCAGTGTGCCATGCCGGAACCAGATTAGGGCCTGAAGCCATCCTGCGGTGTTGCGGCCAGCTCACGAGAAAGCGAGTTGAAGAAAGGAGCTCAGGGGCACTGTAATTCACAAACCTGCAGAGTTATAAATGACAGCTATCGTCCAAAAATATACTGAAGTAAGGCTGCCAAGAGGACTTGAATGCGGGGCAGAATTGCAGGAAACCGATTTCAGGAGGTAGACTGGAATTGCATTAAAAGCATAGGAAAAGAGGCAGAACGTCCACAATGATGCACTTGGCCAAAAAGGGCGTATGCGTTTTTTCCTGAATATATTCAGGAAAAAACGCATACGCCCTTTTTGGCCAACCAAGCAAGCTTGCAAAGGAAATCTGCACTACAATGAAGTCTCACTTCCCCCCGGTCAAAAGGGCCATCTGAAAAAAGTGTAAAATCCAGAAAGGCAGGACAGGCCATGGAGAACTGGGAGCCTTGTTATGCTGATGGGCGGGATGTAAATTGCCAACAGCCACTCGGGAGAAGTGTATGGTGTTTCCTGAAACATCTAAAAAACAAAGCAACAGAGCCTAGGGCACTTCCACTTATGGTCCTATAGCTTAGGGAAATTAAAATCAAAAAGACACAGCCACCCCAAAGGTTGGGACGGCTCTGTTTACAAGAACCTGGTTTACAGTACAAGTTCAATATCGCAGAAAGTGAAAAATGGATAAAGAAGTTGTGGTACTTACGTACAATGCAATATCACTCAGCAATGAAATCTATGTCATCAGGCCCGTAGCAGCATAATGAGTGGATTCAGGTATGATGATTCGAACTGAAATAAGTCACACAGAAAAAGAAACATCATAAGATATCACTAATACACGGAATGTAAACTTGGCTACACAGGAACTGAATTCCAAAACAGAACAGGGTCTCAAATTTAGAAACCCAACTTATGCTTGCTTAAGGGGAAAGGTGAGTTGGGGTGCTGCATAAAACCAGAGATTGAAATGAGCACAGATAAAGTTCCTTAAGCCAAATATGGAATAGACAAGAGCTACTCCTTGCTCAACGAAATGGACTCAACACCCCATATTAAACGCCTAAGAATGTACCTGACTAGGAAGTATCTTAAAACCTATGGATTGCTATGTCTCCGAAAGAGAATCAAGCATGTGTACAGGGGCATAAACGCAGCAGTGATAGGACTGGAGAGGTTCGGTGAGCAAATGAAGACCCTTTGAAGTCATATTGCATGGTACCCATTCCACGGGTCTCAACTCTCCAGGTTTAAGGTATTCTTCCTTCAGCTAAAACATGCATGTGGAACCCAGAGTATCATCAACCGTGTGATTGGCAGACGTGTTCCAATATGTGTCAGTTTTCGTCCCCTGGTACTCGGGTGCAACATTCCAGACGCTTTACTAACACTCTCCCTACTTGGAGAGTCAGTGCCTTTAACCTCCTGTTTGGCCCAGTTTGCAATTTCTGCGGAAGATAAACAGGAATAGGGAGAACCAATGACAGACTAGCTGGAGGTGCCTGGACGGGCAAATTTAACTCTCATTTCCCACCAGGAAGAGGAATTAACCAAAGGCTCAGCGTGCCGTGCCGGAACCAGATTAGGGCCTGAAGCCATCCTGCGGTGTTGCGGCCAGCTCACGAGAAAGCGAGTTGAAGAAAGGAGCTCAGGGGCACTGTAATTCACAAACCTGCAGAGTTATAAATGACAGCTATCGTCCAAAAATATACTGAAGTAAGGCTGCCAAGAGGACTTGAAAGCGGGGCAGAATTGCAGGAAACCGATTTCAGGAGGTAGACTGGAATTGCATTTAAAGCATAGGAAAAGAGGCAGAACGTCCACAATGATTCACTTGGACAAAAAGGGCGTATGCGTTTTTCCTGAATATATTAAAGAAAAAACGCATACGCCCTTTTTGGCCAACCAAGCAATCTTGCAAAGGAAATCTGCACTACAATGAAGTCTCACTTCCCCCCGGTCAAAAGGGCCATCTGAAAAAAGTGTAAAATCCAGAAAGGCAGGACAGGCCATGGAGAACTGGGAGCCTTGTTATGCTGATGGGCGGGATGTAAATTGCCAACAGCCACTTGGGAGAAGTGTATGGTGTTTCCTGAAACATCTAAAAAACAAAGCAACAGAGCCTAGGGCACTTCCACTTATGGTCCTATAGCTTAGGGAAATTAAAATCAAAAAGACACAGCCACCCCAAAGGTTGGGACGGCTCTGTTTACAAGAACCTGGTTTACGGTACAAGTTCAATATCGCAGAAAGTGAAAAATGGATAAAGAAGTTGTGGTACTTACGTACAATGCAATATCACTCAGCAATGAAATCTATGTCATCAGGCCCGTAGCAGCATAATGAGTGGATTCAGGTATGATGATTCTAACTGAAATAAGTCACACAGAAAAAGAAACATCATAAGATATCACTAATACACGGAATGTAAACTTGGCTACACAGGAACTGAATTACAAAACAGAACAGGGTCTCAAATTTAGAAACCCAACGTATGCTTGCTTAACGGGAAAGGTGAGTTGGGATGCTGCATAAAACCAGAGATTGAAATGAGCAATGATAAAGTTCCTTAAGCCAAATATGGAATAGACAAGAGCTACTCCTTGCTCAACGAAATGGACTCAACACCCCATATTAAACGCCTAAGAATATACCTGACTAGGAAGTATCTTAAAACCTATGGATTGCTATGTTTCCGAAAGAGAATCAAGCGTGTGTACAGGGGCATAAACGCAGCAGTGATAAGACTGGAGACGTTCGGTGAGCAAATGAAGACCCGTTGAAGTCATATTGCATGGTACCCATTCCACGGGTCTCAACTCTCCAGGTTTAAGGTATTCTTCCTTAAGCTAAAACATGCATGTGGAACCCAGAGTATGATCAACCGTGTGATCGGGAGACGTGTTCCAATATGTGTCAGTTTTCGTCCCCTGGTACTCGGGTGCAACATTCCAGACGCTTTACTAACACTCTCCCGACTTGGAGAGTCAGTGCCTTTAACCTCCTGTTTGGCCCAGTTTGCAATTTCTGCGGAAGATGAACAGGAATAGGGAGAACCAATGACAGACTAGATGGAGGTGCCTGGACGGGCAAATTTAACTCTCATTTCCCACCAGGAAGAGGAATTAACCAAAGGCTCAGCGTGCCGTGCCGGAACCAGATTAGGGCCTGAAGCCATCCTGCGGTGTTGCGGCCAGCTCACGAGAAAGCGAGTTGAAGAAAGGAGCTCAGGGGCACTGTAATTCACAAACCTGCAGAGTTATAAATGACAGCTATCGTCCAAAAATATACTGAAGTAAGGCTGCCAAGAGGACTTGAAAGCGGGGCAGAATTGCAGGAAACCGATTTCAGGAGGTAGACTGGAATTGCATTTAAAGCATAGGAAAAGAGGCAGAATGTCCACAATGATGCACTTGGACAAAAAGGGCGTATGCGTTTTTTCCTGAATATATTCAGGAAAAAACGCATACGCCCTTTTTGGCCAACCAAGCAAGCTTGCAAAGGAAATCTGCACTACAATGAAGTCTCACTTCCCCCCGGTCAAAAGGGCCATCTGAAAAAAGTGTAAAATCCAGAAAGGCAGGACAGGCCATGGAGAACTGGGAGCCTTGTTATGCTGATGGGCGGAATGTAAATTGCCAACAGCCACTCAGGAGAAGTGTATGGTGTTTCCTGAAACATCTAAAAAACAAAGCAACAGAGCCTAGGGCACTTCCACTTATGGTTCTATAGCTTAGGGAAATTAAAATCAAAAAGACACAGCCACCCCAAAGGTTGGGACGGCTCTGTTTACAAGAACCTGGTTTACAGTACAAGTTCAATATCGCAGAAAGTGAAAAATGGATAAAGAATTTGTGGTACTTACGTACAATGCAGTATCACTCAGCAATGAAATCTATGTCATCAGGCCCGTAGCAGCATAATGAGTGGATTCAGGTATGATGATTCTAACTGAAATAAGTCACACAGAAAAAGAAACATCATAAGGTATCACTAATACACGGAATGTAAACTTGGCTACACAGGAACTGAATTCCAAAACAGAACAGGGTCTCAAATTTAGAAACCCAACTTATGCTTGCTTAAGGGGAAAGGTGAGTTGGGGTGCTGCATAAAACCAGAGATTGAAATGAGCACAGATAAAGTTCCTTAAGCCAAATATGGAATAGACAAGAGCTACTCCTTGCTCAACGAAATGGACTCAACACCCCATATTAAACGCCTAAGAATGTACCTGATAGGAAGTATCTTAAAACCTATGGATTGCTATGTCTCCGAAAGAGAATCAAGCATGTGTACAGGGGCATAAACGCAGCAGTGTTAGGACTGGAGAGGTTCGGTGAGCAAATGAAGACCCTTTGAAGTCATATTGCATGGTACCCATTCCACGGGTCTCAACTCTCCAGGTTTAAGGTATTCTTCCTTCAGCTAAAACATGCATGTGGAACCCAGAGTATGATCAACCGTGTGATCGGGAGACGTGTTCCAATATGTGTCAGTTTTCGTCCCCTGGTAGTCGGGTGCAACATTCCAGACGCTTTACTAACACTCTCCCGACTTGGAGAGTCAGTGCCTTTAACCTCCTGTTTGGCCCAGTTTGCAATTTCTGCGGAAGATGAACAGGAATAGGGAGAACCAATGAGAGACTAGCTGGAGGTGTCTGGACGGGCAAATTTAACTCTCATTTCGCACCAGGAAGAGGAATTAACCAAAGGCTCAGCGTGCCGTGCCGGAACCAGATTAGGGCCTGAAGCCATCCTGCGGTGTTGCGGCCAGCTCACGAGAAAGCGAGTTGAAGAAAGCAGCTCAGGGGCACTGTAATTCACAAACCTGCAGAGTTATAAATGACAGCTATCGTCCAAAAATATACTGAAGTAAGGCTGCCAAGAGGACTTGAAAGCGGGGCAGAATTGCAGGAAACCGATTTCAGGAGGTAGACTGGAATTGCATTAAAAGCATAGGAAAAGAGGCAGAACGTCCACAATGATGCACTTGGCCAAAAAGGGCGTATGCGTTTTTTCCTGAATATATTCAGGAAAAAACGCATACGCCCTTTTTGGCCAACCAAGGAAGCTTGCAAAGGAAATCTGCACTACAATGAAGTCTCACTTCCCCCCGGTCAAAAGGGCCATCTGAAAAAAGTGTAAAATCCAGAAAAGCAGGACAGGCCATGGAGAACTGGGAGCCTTGTTATGCTGATGGGCGGGATGTAAATTGCCAACAGCCACTCGGGAGAAGTGTATGGTGTTTCCTGAAACATCTAAAAAACAAAGCAACAGAGCCTAGGGCACTTCCACTTATGGTCCTATAGCTTAGGGAAATTAAAATAAAAAAGACAGAGCCACCCAAATGGTTGGGACGGCTCTGTTTACAAGAAACTCATTTACGGTACAAGATAAATATCGCAGAAGTTAAAAATGGATAAAGAAGTTGTGGTACTTACGTACAATGCAATATCACTCAGCAAGGAAATCTATGTCATCAGGCCCGTAGCAGCATAATGAGTGGATTCAGGTACGATGATTCTAACTGAAATAAGTCTCACAGAAAAAGAAACATCATAATATATCAATAATACATGGAATGTAAACGTGGCTACATAGGAACTGAATTACAAAACAGAACATGGTCTCAAATTTAGAAAACCAACTTATGCTTCCTTAAGGGGAAAGGTGAGTTGGGGTGCTGCATAAAACCAGAGATTGAAATGAGCACAGATAAAGTTCCTTAAGCCAAATATGGAATAGACAAGAGCTACTCCTTGCTCAAGGAAATGGACTCAACACCCCATATTAAACGCCTAAGAATGTACCTGACTAGGAAGTATCTTAAAGCCTATGGACTGCTATGTCTCCGAAAGAGAATCAAGCGTTTGTACAGGGGCATAAACGCAGCAGTGATAGGATTGGAGAGGTTCGGTGAGCAAATGAAGACCCTTTGAAGTCATATTGCATGGTACCCATTCCACGGGTGTCAACTCTCCAGGTTTAAGGTATTCTTCCTTCAGATAAAACATGCATGTGGAACCCAGAGTATGATCAACCGTGTGATCGGGAGACGTGTTCCAATATGTGTCAGTTTTCGTCCCCTGGTACTCGGGTGCAACATTCCAGACGCTTTACTAACACTCTCCCGACTTGGAGAGTCAGTGCCTTTAACCTCCTGTTTGGCCCAGTTTGCAATTTCTGCGGAAGATGAACAGGAATAGGGAGAACCAATGAGAGACTAGCTGGAGGTGTCTGGACGGGCAAATTTAACTCTCATTTCCCACCAGGAAGAGGAATTAACCAAAGGCTCAGCGTGCCGTGCCGGAACCAGATTAGGGCCTGAAGCCATCCTGCGGTGTTGCGGCCAGCTCACGAGAAAGCGAGTTGAAGAAAGGAGCTCAGGGGCACTGTAATTCACAAACCTGCAGAGTTATAAATGACAGCTATCGTCCAAAAATATACTGAAGTAAGGCTGCCAAGAGGACTTGAAAGCGGGGCAGAATTGCAGGAAACCGATTTCAGGAGGTAGACTGGAATTGCATTTACAGCATAGGAAAAGAGGCAGAACGTCCACAATGATGCACTTGGCCAAAAAGCGCGTATACGTTTTTTCCTGAATATATTCAGGAAAAAACGCATACGCCCTTTTTGGCCAACCAAGCAAGCTTGCAATGGAAATCTGTACTACAATGAAGTCTCACTTCCCCCCAGTCAAAAGGGCCATCTGAAAAAAGTGTAAAATCCAGAAAGGCAGGACAGGCCATGGAGAACTGGGAGCCTTGTTATGCTGATGGGCGGGATGTAAATTGCCAACAACCGCTCGGGAGAAGTGTATGGTGTTTCCTGAAACATCTAAAAAACAAAGCAACAGAGCCTAGGGCACTTCCACTTATGGTCCTATAGCTTAGGGAAATTAAAATCAAAAAGACAGAGCCACCCAAAAGGTTGGGACGGCTCTGTTTACAAGAAACTCATTTACGGTACAAGTTCAATATCGCAGAAAGTTAAAAATGGATAAAGAAGTTGTGGTACTTACGTACAATGCAATATCACTCAGCAAGGAAATCTATGTCTTCAGGCCCGTAGCAGCATAATGAGTGGATTCAGGTACGATGATTCTAACTGAAATAAGTCACACAGAAAAAGAAACATCATAAGGTATCACTAATACACGGAATGTGAACTTGTCTACACATGAACTGAATTACAAAACAGAACAGGGTCTCAAGTTTAGAAAACTAACTTATGCTTGCTTAAGGGGGAAGGTGAGTTGGGGTGCTGCATTAAACCAGAGTTTGAAATTAGCACAGATACCGTTCCATAAGCGAAATATGGAATAGACAAGACCTACCCCTTGCTCAACGAAATGGATTCAACAATGAGGTATCACCTCACACCTGGTAGAATAGGCATCATAGAAAATCTACAAGCAAAAAATGCTGGAAAGGGTGTGGAGAAAAGGAACCCTCTTCCACTATTGTTGGGAATATAAATTGATACAGTCACTATGGAGAACAATATGGAATTTCTTAAGAAACTAACAATAGAATTACCATATGATACAGCAATCCCAGTACTGGACATATACCCAGACAAAACCATAAATCAAAAAGAGACATTCACCGCAATGTTCATGGCATCACTATTTACAATATCGAGGTAATGGAAGCAACCTAAATGCCCACAGACAGACGAATGCATAAAGCCGTGGTACATATATAAAATGGAATATTACTAAGCCATGAAAAGGAATGAAATTGGGTCATTTGTAGAGACGTCGATGCATCTAGAGACTGTCATACAGAGTGAAGTAAGTCAGAAAGAGAAAAACAAATCTTGTATATTCATGCATATATGTGGAACCTAGAAAACCTGTACAGATTAACCATTTTGCAAGGCATAAATAGAGCAACAGATGTAGACAACAAACGTATGGACAACAAGGGGGGAAAGCTGTTGGGGGGGGTGGTGGGAGGAGTTGAGAGACTGGGATTGGCATGTATACATTTATATGTATAAAATAGATAACCAATAAGAACCTGCTGTATAAAAATATAAAATAAAATTCAAAATTAAAAAGAAATAAAATTTAAAAAATAGAAAAAACAATTATTCCCTTCACATACATGTATTTATATGAATAAATTATTTCCATGCTTATATCTGTAAATACAAAAAAGAGGAATAAAATCTACCTTGAACCCAAAACGAAAAAGAGAAAAAAAACACAGAACCCACCAGTTCCACAGAGGAAAACCGTATCAGGGCACTTGCTCCAGTTGTAAACAATTCTGAAGTTGGTCAGTGGTGGGGAATCGTCTCCCATTCAGCCAGCAGCCCCCACGCAACAAGCGTCCTCATTGCAAAGCTGGGGCACCGTGCCGAGGCATCTGTGAGTAAACGTGAGCTGAGCCCCAGGCCAGTTGCTGCTGAACTATTCCCACCCATCCCAGGTAAAACACCTGAATATATACAAGGACTTGAAAGCCTAGAGGGAGGGCCATAGAGCCACACGAGTGACAGCATGCCGGCCGACTTGGTGCCTGCAGGCCAGCCAGGATGGTCCTGGCCCTGGGTGCTCTTCTGGAAGATTTCCATTTCCCTGCCTGAGATACCCGTCCTGTCCCTGCCCCCACTGCTTTTTTCCTTCCTCACCTCTGCCCAGGGAGAAATTCCAGCAGCAGGTATGGGTGACACATCTTCTTCTTTAGCAGGTGGCAGCCTGGCAACTGCTGCAGAAAGTCCAGCAGAGCCCCACTCACACTGGGCCACCCACAAAGCCGTGGCCTCTCCCTCCCTCCCACCAGCCCAGCCCCGAGACTGCTGACAGGGCAGAGAAAATGGCGTCAGGCACGGCTGCAGGGGCTCTTGCTGCCTGGAGTGGTATTTATAGTGATCTCAACCCAGGCACACCTGGGGAGGGCTGGCCGGCACGGTAAGGCTGCCCAGGTCAGCCAATCATCACCCCTCAGGGGCTCACAGTTGCAGAAAATGGAACTTGCTGAACCGGCCAGGTCCAAGGAACAGGTGTGGGCTCCTGAGAGTCAGGATAGACAAGGGGCTGCAGCTTTGGCTTGTTTTCTAATCATTTTATCTGGCCCATGAGTGGGAGACAACTTCAAGAAAACCCTCTCCTAATGAGAGGAACCCAGGAGTCAGGGAGAGGAGGGGTGGGTGGTGGTTGGAGACAGAGGCCTGGTGCCCCGGGTGCAGTGGAAGTCTCTGGAAGACCAGGTGGAGGGAGGCCTCACGGAGTGATGCCCAGGGTCACAGACCTGTCGCAGCTGCTGTTTGTTAGTTCAAGTCCTGCTCTGAGGTGCTCTGTGTCAGCTCTGAGCGACAGGTGAGCTGGGGGTGCTCTGCAATGAGGGCTATGTGCATGGTTCCTGTGTGCCCAGCCCTGCCACAGTACCTGCAAGGGTAGCTCTGTATCCTGGGAGGGGCCTGACCACGAGAGCCCTGTGGGCTGGGGTGGGGGTGGGGTACCTGCCCAGGTGAGCTCCATATTCTGGGATTGGTCTGACCACGAGAGCCCCATGGGCTGCTGGGGACCTGGTAAAGGATGTCAGGACAGTCAGTGAAGCCACCGAGGATATACCTCCAGTTGCTCCTAATTCCTACACCCTGCTGGTCATTCTACCAACCACCAGGACATGGTATTCTGTATTAGTCTTCAATGATGCCTTCTTTTGTATTCCATTAGTCCCAGAGTCACAAGAAATTTTGGCTTGTGAGTGGCAGGACTCAACATACAACTAAAACAATACTTCCGGGCCGTCTGGCCCCAAGGGTGCAAAAATTCCCACACCATCTTTGGGGAAAGCTTAGCTAAAGACCTAAAAGTTCTACCTCTGGAAAAGGAAACCCTCCTTCAATATGCAGACGACATTCTGATCGCCAGCCCTACTAAGGAGGCCTCTGAACTACCAAGCCAATAAAGGATAGAAGTTGTCCAAGAAAAAGCTCAAATATCACAGACTGCCGTGACCTGCCTGGGCTTCATTCTCACAGAAGGTTGGAGAAGTCCATCCCAGGAAAGGGAAGAAACCATTTTCAGCCTTACCCCTTTCTAAAACTAGAAGACAGCTTAGGGGTTCCTGGGGAGGCCAGGGTTTGCTGCTTCTGGATCCCTAACTACAGTCTACTAGCTGGGCCTCTATATGAAACACTGAAAGGAAAAGATGATGATCCTTTTGAATAGAATCCACAAGTGGCCTTTCAAAAATGGAAAGAGCAGTCAATTCAGACCCTTGCCCTGGAACTCCCTAATTTAGCTAAACCCTTTGACCTTTACATTCCCGGTGAAAGGTGAATCGCCATTGGAGAATTAGTGCAAAACCTGGGACCACTTGAAATGGAACAATGCAAGAATGCCATCCAGGTAGGATAAACTATGGTCACCAAGGGGCTTGGCCCACTGCCACATCTGGCCAAGATACTGGCGGTATCTAAAAACCTGGAAATCAGAAGCCCAAAAGGCCACCTCCCTCCTAAGGGAAAAGGACCCCACGTGGTGATCCTAACCACCAACCATGCCCTGAAGTTGCAGGGTTCGCTCCGTGGGCACACCGACCTCGAGTGAGGAGGCCCTCCAACTCCAACATCCAGAGAGATAACCGGGGGCAACAGGGCACCATGACGACTCGTGTGAACATCACTTGACCTGGAGTTTCTCTCATAAAACAACAAGAGTGTGTCCCAAAAGAGTAGACTACTGCTTGCAGGACTTACTGCACCCAGAGGGGAGCTAATAATCTTGGCGGGGGAACCGTATATCACACTGTCACCATAGAAAAGCCTACAGACACCGTGATGATGGTGGCCAGTAAGACCGGCTGGACTCTTGTTTACTTCAAAAGGCTGTTGACTCAGTGGCCATCATGGTCCTTGATCACCACTGACCCTGGACTGTCTGGGAGTTGAGCGGGCAGGGCTCTGACACCTGGTGCTGTTTGTACGTTAATTCAGGGGCCTAATTGAAGAAAGCGCAGACTACTGGTCAGAGCATCTAGGCTGGCAGAAACGGTCGGCCTAAGGTGGCCGAACAAATGTGGGGCGGGGTGAAACCGGCCCCCACAGCGTCTCTGCACATCTCTTTCCTGGACCCTTAAAGGTCATTAGAATCTATAACACTTCCAATGCTGGTGCTCAGGTGGACGAGCAGGGAGGCAGGGGGCCTGGGGACAATCAACGTCACCTGGAGGCTGCTGGGGAGAAGCTCTGACCCTCGCCCCAGGGTATGAGGGCTCCCAACTCAGCACTCAGCAGTTACAGAAGAAGGGTCTGCACCCTCAGCACTCCAAGAATGAGGAACGGGACAAAAGGCAGAGGGGGGGTTTGTCCCCAGCAAAGCCCATTAAAAATCCCTGGGAGATAAAAATAGAATCTGGGCAATAAAGTCAAGTCTAACCTTTTTTATCCTTTGTGCTTTGTCTAATTTCACGTGCTCCTAGGGTCCCGCATGCAGAGGTTCCACACCCGGCACTTCAGACCAGATTTCCTAGTGCAGAATGGCTGGGTCGACACCTCAGCTCCTGGGGCCCAGTGCAGACTCCGCGATATAGAGCCTGAGCTACAGCCAACCCAGCCCTCGAGAGCTCCGCCCCCTCCCTCCCACTGACTCTGACAGGATCTCTACACAGCAGCCCAGCCCACAGCCCACGGGGTAGTACATGCTCTCACCTCTCCATTCTCTGATCAAAATATAAAGTTTCCTTTGCTTGTGAACCAAACTCAGTCTCGATCTGTTGGCCCCAATGACACTGGGCAGGGGGACACTTGTTGGGGTCCACTCTGGAGGATCAGTAACAGAAATTGAGACTATTGTAACCTCAATGAACAGATGTGTGAGCCAAAGTGTAGTTAACATAGAACAGTGTATAAGGCTCGGGTAAAATAAGATGTTTCTAACACTTCCATTGGATATTTCCATCACTTTATTATAAGCAAGTTCAGTGAAAAGGTTTGTCTTATTTGTCAGCTCAATATTAGAGAAATGAAGTGATTTCTTTCCAAGGATGTACATCTAATAATCTTGGTTAAACCTTCAATCTTGTTTTAAATGCTTTTCCATTGAAAATGATACCTCTCTTTCAGCTCCCCCATTTCTGAGAAGTATAAAATCTTATAATTTATTATTACCAAAGGGGAAAGGTGGGAGGAGGGATAAATTAACAGTTTGGGATGAACACATACACACTGCTATGTATAAAATAGATCATCAACAAGGAACTACTGTATAGCACAGGGAACTACACTCAACATTTTGCAATAACCTATAAGGGGAAATAATCTGAAAAAGAATAGATATTTTTATTGACATCATCTATCAATGACAGTTAAAGTGTAACCTAAGGGAAGCTGGTGGTGAGTGCTTCTGACCCTGAAGACTTCAATCATCTAAAGTTTGGACTCTGCCTACTTCCCAAGGCCCTTAATGAACATATGTGTAGCCGTAGCTTAAAAAATTCCCCAGTTTGGGTTTCGGGGAGACACTGATTTTGAAAAAGCCCTGGTGTTCTCCTTACATGAATGGGACTCTTCCTACTGCTAAAACATGTCTGTCACACCCAGAGGATGGTATACCGTCTGATCGGGAAGAGTTTGGAAAAGGCATCTCATCTCCTCATCTCCTGGTGCTCGGGTTCACCCCTCCAGCGTCTTTACTAACAGTCTCCCCACTTGGAGATGTCAGCACTGTCAACATCCTGTTGCGTACAGTTTGGAATTTGTCCAGAGGATGAAGCGGAAGGATGAGGAACAATGAGAGACAAGTCCTACGTGTTCAGACAGGCACATGTCACTCTAATTTCCAATCAGGAAGACGAATTGACCAAAGGCTAGGGTTGCCCATGGAAACAGTATAGGGCTTGAGGAAATCCCGCTGCTTTGTGGCCAGTTCCCATAAACACAAGTTGAACAGTAGAACTCAGGGGCAGTAAAATTCACAAAACTGCAGAGTTGAAAATATCCATCACTGAAAAATGTCTTGAGGAAAGTCAGAGAAAAGGACTTGTAAGCAAGGGAGAATGGCAGGAAAGGGATTTGAGGAGGTAGAAAGGACTCGCCATTAAGCACAAGAAAAGGAGCTGAACATTGCCAACATTGCAGTTGGCCAAAAAGGGTGTATGCGTTTTTTTGTGTATATATTCAAGAAAAGAGCGTACACCTTTTTAGCCACCCAAACAGGTGGGCACTGGAAGTCAATACTACAAAAGACATCACTTTGCATCAGTCAGAAGAGCCATCCTCATAAAGCGTAAACAACAGAAATGCAGGACAGGGCAAGGAGAAGAGGGAGCCCTGTGAGACTTATAGTGGAAATGTATATTGCCAACGGCCATTCTGGAGAAGTGTATTGTGTTTACTAAAGCATCTAAACAATGAGCTACAGAGCATAGGGCACTTGCACTCATGGGCGTATATCTTGGGAAAAACAAAACTCGAGAGGACACAGGCACCCCAATGTTTACCCCCTCTCTGTTTAAAAGATCCTCGACTAGGATATAACTTAAATGTCTCTGGAGGGAAAAAATGGATAGAGATGTGGTACTTAGGTAGAGTGGAATATTATTCAGCCTGGAAATCAATGAAATATGGCCAGCTGTAACAACTCCGGAGGAGTTACGTATGATCATTCTAAGTGACAGAATTCAAAAAGAAAAAGACACATATCATAAGATATCACTTAAAGGTGGAATCCAAAATGGCTACACATGAAATAAATTACAAAACAAAAACATAGTCAAATATGTAGAAAACACGCATAAGGCTGCTAAACGGGAAAGGTGGGGAGGGGTGAGGCATCATCCAGGAGGTTGAAATTAGCAAAGATACCATTCCAAATACCAAACTGATAATCAACAAGGCCTACACGGTAGCTAAAAGAACTGCACTCAGCACACTCAAGTCACCGGAAAAGAATATATACGACTGGTAAGAATCTGAAAAAGAATTTATTGATGTCTCTCTGTACGTGAATCAAGTGGATGTACAGC
The DNA here is from genome assembly GCF_949774975.1 of Lagenorhynchus albirostris. Taxonomy (NCBI): domain Eukaryota; kingdom Metazoa; phylum Chordata; class Mammalia; order Artiodactyla; family Delphinidae; genus Lagenorhynchus; species Lagenorhynchus albirostris. The sequence goes on along the minus strand of NW_026783416.1, from coordinate 127,705 downwards.
AGCAAGAAACAGAGCTTTGAAAATCAGCTGTAACCAATATAGTAATAAATTGAAAAAAATAAACGACAGAGAGACAGAGAAAACCTCTTACAACTTTTCCTCAGGGACGGTGATGCAACATGGATTGAACACATCTAGACCCACAGCAGGATGAGACATAAGGCTGGAAACTGTTTGCGCTAAGAGAAATGTGAGGTTGGGTGAGGAAATGCACACCCTTTAAAGTAATACTACCTGGTACCCATTCAATGGGTCCCAAATCTGCAGGTTCAAGGGATCTTCCTACAGCTAAAACATGCATGGAAAACCCAGAGGACTGTACACCATGTGATGCACCTCATTTATCCTCTCCTGGTGCTCCTGTTCACCATTCCAGCCACGTTACTTAGAAGCTCCCCACTTGGAGAATCAGCACATTTAAACTTCTGTTTCACACATTTTGCAAATTGTGAGGAGGATGAACGGGAAGAGGGGGAACCAATGAGAGAAGAGTTGTAGGGGTTTGGACGGGCACATATCACTCTAATTTCCCATTAAGAATAAGAATTAAAAAAAGGCTCAGCCTGCCTCGCCGGAGCCAAAATAGGGCCTGAAGCAATCCTGCGGGTTTGAGGCCAGCTCACAAAAGAGCAACTTAAAACATGGAGCTCAGGGTCACTGCAATTCACAAACCTGCAGAGTTATAAATGAAAACTAACGTCCAAAAATATGTCGAGGTAAGGCAAAGAAGAGGATCTGAATGCAAGACAGAATTGCAAGAAACAGATTTCAAGAGATAGATTGGACTCGTCTTTAACGCACATGAAAAGCGGCAGAATTTCGACAATGATGCAGTTGGCCCAAAAGGGCGTATGCGATTTTTCCTGATTATATCCAGGAAAAAACGCATACGCACTTTATGGGCAACGAAGCAAGCAAGCAATGCAAATGTGCACAACAAAGAAGTCTCATTTCCCACCGGTCAAAAGGGCCATCCTAAAAAGTTGTAAAAACCAGAAATGCAGGACAGGCCATGGAGAACAGGGAGCCTTTATACGCTGATGGGCAGTGTGTGAACTGCCGAGAGCCACTCTGGAGAAGTGTATGGTGGTTCCTAAATCATCTAAAAACAGAGCTACAGAGCATAGGACACTTCCAATCATGGGAGTATATCTAGGGAAGTCTAAAAATCAACAAGACACAAGCACACCACAGTTTAGGGCTACTCTGTTTACAAGAACCTCAACTTCAGTACACCTTAAATATCCCAGGAAAGAGAACAATGGATAAAGAAGATGTGGTACTTATGTACAATGGAATATCTCTTCACCATGAAATCAATGTAATAAGGCTAGTAGAAGGATAAAGAGTGGATTTAGGTCCGATAATACTACTTGAAATAAGTCAAACAGAAAAAGAAACATATCATAAGATATCACTTATAGAGGGAGGGTAAATATGGCTGCACAAGAAATGAATTACAGAACAGAACAGTGTCTCACATTTAGAAAACACACTTATGTCAGCTTAAGGGGAAAGGAGAGGTGGGGTGATGCATAAAACCAGAGTTTGAAACTAGCACAGATACCGTTCAAGAAACCAAATAGGTATTAGACAAGATCTACACCTTGCTCAATGAACTGGCCTCAACACACCCTATACACCGCAGAGAAATATATCTGAGTAATAAGAATCTTAAAACCCATGTATTGATCTATCTCCATAAGGGAATCAAGTGTGTGCAGAGCGGCACAAACACAGCAGTGAAAATGAGCTAAACCCCATTATAGAAATAAATGTTAAAAACAAAACGCAGAAACAATGAAAGAGAGAAAAATTCTTACAAAATTCGCTCAGGGGCTGTGATGCAACCTGGATTGACCACATATAAACCCACAGCTGGATAAGACATAAGGCTGGACACTTGGGGCTGAGAGGATTGGTGAGCTTCGGTGAGCAACTGCCGAAAGTTTAATGCAATACTTCATGCTACTCATTCCAAGGGTCCCAACACTCCAGGTTGAAGGGAATCTTCCTACAGCTAAACCATGCTTGGGAAACCCAGCGACTGATCGGGAAAGGTTTCTAAAACGCACCACATTTTTCCTCTCCTGGGGCTCCGGATCGACATTCCAGCTGCTTTACTAACAACATCCCCACATGGAGAGTCAATGCCTTTAAGTTCTGGTATCGCACAGTCTTCAGTTAGTGCGGAGGATGAATGGGAATAGGGGGAACCAGTGAGAAACTAGCTGTAGCGGTTTCAATGGGCACATGTCACTCTAATTTCACATCAGTAAGAAGAATGAACCAAAGGCACAGCAAGGTGCCCCAGAAGAAGAATAGGGCTTCAAGGAATCCTGTGGTTATGGGGCAAGATCACAAAACTAAGAGCTGAAAAATGGAGCTAAGGGCCACTGCAATTCCAAAACCTGACTTGCCCAAAAAGGGCGTATGTGTTTTTTCCTGAATAGATTCAGGAAAAAACACATACGCCCTTTTTGGCCAACCAAGCAAGCTTGCAAAGGAAATCTGCACTACAATGAAGTATCAATTCCCCCTGGTCAAAAGGGCCATCTGAAAAAAGTGTAAAATCCATAAAGGCATGACAGGCCATGGAGAACTGGGAGCCATCTTATGCTGATGGGCAGGATGTAAATTGCCAACAGCCACTCGGGAGAAGTGTATGGTGTTTCCTGAACCATCTAAAAAACAAAGCAACAGAGCCTAGGGCACTTCCACTTATGGTCCTATAGCTTAGGGTAATTAAAATCAAAAAGACACAGCCACCAGAAATTTTGGCACGGCTGTGTTTACAAGAACCACGTTTACGGTACAAGTTCAATATTGCAGAAATTGAAAAATGGATAAAGAAGTTGTGGTACTTACGTACAATGCAGTATCACTCAGCAATGAAATCTATGTCATCAGGCCCATAGCAGCATAATGAGTGGATTCAGGTACGGTGATTCTAACTGAAATAAGTCACACAGAAAAGGAAACATCATAAGATATCACTAATACACGAAATGTAAACTTGGCTACACAGGAACTGAATTCCAAAACAGAACAGGGTCTCAAATTTAGAAAACCAACTTATGCTTGCTTAAGGGGAAAGGTGAGTTGGGGTGCTGCATAAAACCAGAGATTGAAATGAGCACAGATAAAGTTCCTTAAGCCAAATATGGAATAGACAAGAGCTACTCCTTGCTCAACGAAATGGACTCAACACCCCATATTCAACGCCTAGGAATATACCTGACTAGTAAGAATCATAAAACCTATGGATTTATATATCTCTGTAAGAGAATCAAGAGTGTGTACAGCGGCATTAAAGCAGTGAAAATCAGGTAAATCCCATAATAAAAATAAATTGCTTAAACAAAACACAATGACAGTGAAATAGAGAGAAATACTTAAGTAATTCATTCAAGGCTTCTGATGCAACCTGCATTTACCACATCTACACCCAGAGCTGGGTGACACATAAGGCTGGACACTTGGGGCTCATAAGATTGGTGAGGTTCGGTGAGCAAATGAAGACCTTTGAAGTCATATTGCATGGTACCCATTCCACGGGTCTCAACTCTCCAGGTTTAAGGGATTCTTCCTTCAGCTAAAACATGCATGTGGAACCCAGAGTATGATCAACCGTGTGATCGGGAGACGTGTTCCAATATGTGTCAGTTTTCGTCCCCTGGTACTCGGGTGCAACATTCCAGACGCTTTACTAACACTCTCCCGACTTGGAGAGTCAGTGCCTTTAACCTCCTGTTTGGCCCAGTTTGCAATTTCTGCGGAAGATGAACAGGAATAGGGAGAACCAATGACAGACTAGATGGAGGTGTCTGGACGGGCAAATTTAACTCTCATTTCGCACTAGGAAGAGGAATTAACCAAAGGCTGAGCGTGCCGTGCCGGAACAAGATTAGGGCCTGAAGCTATCCTGCGGTGTTGCGGCCAGCTCACGAGAAAGCGAGTTGAAGAAAGCAGCTCAGGGGCACTGTAATTCACAAACCTGCAGAGTTATAAATGACAGCTATCGTCCAAAAATATACTGAAGTAAGGCTGCCAAGAGGACTTGAAAGCGGGGCAGAATTGCAGGAAACCGATTTCAGGAGGTAGACTGGAATTGCATTTAAAGCATAGGAAAAGAGGCAGAACGTCCACAATGATGCACTTGGCCAAAAAGGGCGTATGCGTTTTTTCCTGAATATATTCAGGAAAAAACGCATACGCCCTTTTTGGCCAACCAAGGAAGCTTGCAAAGGAAATCTGCACTACAATGAAGTCTCACTTCCCCCTCCCCCGGTCAAAAGGGCCATCTGAAAAAAGTGTAAAATCCAGAAAAGCAGGACAGGCCATGGAGAACTGGGAGCCTTGTTATGCTGATGGGCGGGATGTAAATTGCCAACAGCCACTCGGGAGAAGTGTATGGTGTTTCCTGAAACATCTAAAAAACAAAGCAACAGAGCCTAGAGCACTTCCACTTATGGTCCTATAGCTTAGGGAAATTAAAATCAAAAAGACACAGCCACCCCAAAGGTTGGGACGGCTCTGTTTACAAGAACCTGGTTTACGGTACAAGTTCAATATCGCAGAAAGTGAAAAATGGATAAAGAAGTTGTGGTACTTACGTACAATGCAGTATCACTCAGCAATGAAATCTATGTCATCAGGCCCGTAGCAGCATAATGAGTGGATTCAGGTATGATGATTCTAACTGAAATAAGTCACACAGAAAAAGAAACATCATAAGATATCACTAATACACGGAATGTAAACTTGGCTACAGAGGAACTGAATTCCAAAACAGAACAGGGTCTCAAATTTAGAAACCCAACTTATGCTTGCTTAAGGGGAAAGGTGAGTTGGGGTGCTGCATAAAACCAGAGATTGAAATGAGCACAGATAAAGTTCCTTAAGCAAAATATGGAATAGACAAGAGCTACTCCTTCCTCAAGGAAATGGACTCAACACACCATATTAAACGCCTAAGAATGTACCTGACTAGGAAGTATCTTAAAACCTATGGATTGCTATGTCTCCGAAAGAGAATCAAGCGTGTGTACAGGGGCATAAACGCAGCAGTGATAGGACTGGAGAGGTTCAGTGAGCAAATGAAGACCCTTTGAAGTCATATTGCATGGTACCCATTCCAAGGTTCTCAACTCTCCAGGTTTAAGGGATTCTTCCTTCAGCTAAAATATGCATGTGGAACCCAGAGTATGATCAACCGTGTGATCGGGAGACGTGTTCCAATATGTGTCAGTTTTCGTCCCCTCGTACTCGGGTGCAACATTCCAGACGCTTTACTAACACTCTCCCGACTTGGAGAGTCAGTGCCTTTAACCTCCTGTTTGGCCCAGTTTGCAATTTCTGCGGAAGATGAACAGGAATAGGGAGAACCAATGAGAGACTAGCTGGAGGTGTCTGGACGGGCAAATTTAACTCTCATTTCCCACCAGGAAGAGGAATTAACCAAAGGCTCAGCGTGCCGTGCCGGAACCAGATTTGGGCCTGAAGCCATCCTGCGGTGTTGCGGCCATCTCACGAGAAAGCGAGTTGAAGAAAGGAGCTCAGGGGCACTCTAATTCACAAACCTGCCGAGTTATAAATGACAGCTATCGTCCAAAAATATACTGAAGTAAGGCTGCCAAGAGGACTTGAAAGCGGGGCAGAATTGCAGGAAACCGATTTCAGGAGGTAGACTGGAATTGCATTTAAAGCATAGGAAAAGAGGCAGAACGTCCACAATGATGCACTTGGCCAAAAAGGGCGTATGCGTTTTTTCCTGAATATATTCAGGAAAAAACGCATACGCCCTTTTTGGCCAACCAAGCAAGCTTGCAAAGGAAATCTGCACTACAATGAAGTCTCACTTCCCCCCGGTCAAAAGGGCCATCTGAAAAAAGTGTAAAATCCAGAAAGGCAGGACAGGCCATGGAGAACTGGGAGCCTTGTTATGCTGATGGGCGGGATGTAAATTGCCAACAGCCACTCGGGAGAAGTGTATGGTGTTTCCTGAAACATCTAAAAAACAAAGCAACAGAGCCTAGGGCACTTCCACTTATGGTCCTATAGCTTAGGGAAATTAAAATCAAAAAGACAGAGCCACCCAAAAGGTTGGGACGGCTCTGTTTACAAGAAACTCATTTACGGTACAAGATAAATATCGCAGAAGTTAAAAATGGATAAAGAAGTTGTGGTACTTACGTACAATGCAGTATCACTCAGCAATGAAATCTATGTCATCAGGCCCGTAGCAGCATAATAAGTGGATTCAGGTAAGATGATTCTAACTGAAATAAGTCACACAGAAAAAGAAACATCATAAGATATCACTAATACACGGAATGTAAACTTGGCTACAGAGGAACTAAATTACAAAACAGAACAGGGTCTCAAATTTAGAAAACCAACTTATGCTTGCTTAAGGGGAAAGGTGAGTTGGGGTGCTGCATAAAACCAGAGATTGAAATGAGCACAGATAAAGTTCCTTAAGCCAAATATGGAATAGACAAGAGCTACTCCTTGCTCAACGAAATGGACTCAACACTCCATATTAAACGCCTAAAAATGTACCTGACTAAGAAGTATCTTAAAACCTATGGACTGCTATGTCTCCGAAAGAGAATCAAGCGTGTGTACAGGGGCATAAACGCAGCAGTGATAGGATTGGAGAGGTTCGGTGAGCAAATGAAGACCCTTTGAAGTCATATTGCATGGTACCCATTCCACGGGTCTCAACTCTCCAGGTTTAAGGGATTCTTCCTTCAGCTAAAACATGCATGTGGAACCCAGAGTATGATCAACCGTGTGATCGGGAGACGTGTTCCAATATGTCTCAGTTTTCATCCTCTGGTACTCGGGTGCAACATTCCAGATGCTTTACTAACACTCTCCCGACTTGGAGAGTCAGTGCCTTTAACCTCCTGTTTGGCCCAGTTTGCAATTTCTGCGGAAGATGAACAGGAATAGGGAGAACCAATGAGAGACTAGCTGGAGGTGTCTGGACGGGCAAATTTAACTCTCATTTCCCACCAGGAAGAGGAATTAACCAAAGGCTCAGCGTGCCGCGCCGGAACCAGATTAGGGCCTGAAGCCATCCTGTGGTGTTGCGGCCAGCTCACGAGAAAGTGAGTTGAAGAAAGGAGCTCAGGGGCACTGTAATTCACAAACCTGCAGAGTTATAAATGACAGCTATCGTCCAAAAATATACTGAAGTAAGGCTGCCAAGAGGACTTGAAAGCGGGGCAGAATTGCAGGAAACCGATTTCAGGAGGTAGACTGGAATTGCATTTAAAGCATAGGAAAAGAGGCAGAACGTCCACAATGATGCACTTGGCCAAAAAGGGCGTATGCGTTTTTTCCTGAATATATTCAGGAAAAAACGCATACGCCCTTTTTGGCCAACCAAGCAAGCTTGCAAAGGAAATCTGCACTACAATGAAGTCTCACATCCCCCCGGTCAAAAGGGCCATCTGAAAAAAGTGTAAAATCGAGAAAGGCAGGACAGGCCATGGAGAACTGGGAGCCTTGTTATGCTGATGGGCGGGATGTAAATTGCCAACAGCCACTCAGGAGAAGTGTATGGTGTTTCCTGAAACATCTAAAAAACAAAGCAACAGAGCCTAGGGCACTTCCACTTATGGTCCTATAGCTTAGAGAAATTAAAATCAAAAAGACACATCCACCCCAAAAGTTGGGACTGCTCTGTTTACAGGAACCTGGTTTACGGTACAAGTTCAATATCGCAGAAAGTGAAAAATGGATAAAGAAGTTTTGGTACTTACGTACAATGCAATATCACTCACAATGAAATCTATGTCATCAGGCCCGTAGCAGCATAATGAGTGGATTCAGCTACGATGATTCTAACTGAAATAAGTCTCACAGAAAAAGAAACATCATAAGATATCACTAATACACGGAATGTAAACGTGGCTACACAGGAACTGAATTACAAAGCAGAACAGGGTCTCAAATTTAGAAACCCAACTTATGCTTGCTTAAGGGGAAAGGTGAGTTGGGGTGCTGCATAAAACCAGAGATTGAAATGAGCACAGATAAAGTTCCTTAAGCCAAATATGGAATAGACAACAGCTACTCCTTGCTCAACGAAACGGACTCATCACCCCATATTAAACACCTAAGAATGTACCTGACTAGTAAGTAGCTTAAAACCTAAGGAATGCTATGTCTCCGAAAGAGAATCAATCGTGTGTACAGGGGCATAAACGCAGCAGTGATAGGATTGGAGAGGTTCGGTGAGCAAATGAAGACCCTTTGAAGTCATATTGCATGGTACCCATTCCACGGGTCTCAACTCTCCAGGTTTAAGGGATTCTTCCTTCAGCTAAAACATGCATGTGGAACCCAGAGTATGATCAACCGTGTGATCGGGAGACGTGTTCCAATATGTCTCAGTTTTCATCCTCTGGTACTCGGGTGCAACATTCCAGACGCTTTAGTAACACTCTCCCGAATTCGAGAGTCAGTGCCTTTAACCTCCTGTTTGGCCCAGTTTGCCATTTCTGCAGAAGATGAACACGAATAGGGAGGACCAATGAGAGACTAGCTGGAGGTGTCTGGACGGGCAAATTTAACTCTCATTTCCCACCAGGAAGAGGAATTAACCAAAGGCTCAGTGTGCCATGCCAGAACCAGATTAGGGCCTGAAGCCATCCGGCGGTGTTGCGGCCAGCTCACGAGAAAGCGAGTTGAAGAAAGGAGCTCAGGGGCACTGTAATTCACAAACCTGCAGAGTTATAAATGACAGCTATCATCCAAAAATATACTGAAGTAAGGCTGCCAAGAGGACTTGAAAGCGGGGCAGAATTGCAGGAAACCGATTTCAGGAGGTAGACTGGAATTGCATTTACAGCATAGGAAACGAGGCAGAACGTCCACAATGATGCACTTGGCCAAAAAGGGTGTATGCGTTTTTTCCTGAATATATTCAGGAAAAAACGCATACGCCCTTTTTGGCCAACCAAGCAAGCTTGCAAAGGAAATCTGCACTACAATGAAGTCTCACTTCCCCCCGGTCAAAAGGGCCATCTGAAAAAAGTGTAAAATCCAGAAAGGCAAGACAGGCCATGGAGAACTGGGAGCCTTGTTATGCTGATGGGCGGGATGTAAATTGCCAACAGCCACTAGGGAGAAGTGTATGGTGTTTCCTGAAACATCTGAAAAACAAAGCAACAGAGCCTAGGGCACTTCCACTTATGGTCCTATAGCTTAGGGAAATTAAAATCAAAAAGACACAGCCACCCCAAAGATTGGGACGGCTCTGTTAACAAGAACCTGGTTTACAGTACAAGTTCAATATCGCAGAAAGTGAAAAATGGATAAAGAAGTTGTGGTACTTACGTACAATGCAGTATCACTCAACAAGGAAATCTAAGTCATCAGGCCCGTAGCAGCATAATGAGTGGATTCAGGTATGATGATTCTAACTGAAATAAGTCACACAGAAAAAGAAACATCATAAGATATCACTAATACACGGAATGTAAACGTGGCTACACAGGAACTGAATTACAAAGCAGAACAGGGTCTCAAATTTAGAAACCCAACTTATGCTTGCTTAAGGGGAAAGGTGAGTTGGGGTGCTGCATAAAACCAGAGATTGAAATGAGCACAGATAAAGTTCCTTAAGCCAAATATGGAATAGACAACAGCTACTCCTTGCTCAACGAAACGGACTCATCACCCCATATTAAACACCTAAGAATGTACCTGACTAGTAAGTAGCTTAAAACCTAAGGAATGCTATGTCTCCGAAAGAGAATCAAGCGTGTGTACAGGGGCATAAACGCAGCAGTGATAGGATTGGAGAGGTTCGGTGAGCAAATGAAGACCCTTTGAAGTCATATTGCATGGTACCCATTCCACGGGTCTCAACTCTCCAGGTTTAAGGGATTCTTCCTTCAGCTAAAACATGCATGTAGAACCCAGAGTATGATCAACCGTGTGATCGGGAGACGTGTTCCAATATGTCTCAGTTTTCATCCTCTGGTACTCGGGTGCAACATTCCAGACGCTTTAGTAACACTCTCCCGACTTCGAGAGTCAGTGCCTTTAACCTCCTGTTTGGCCCAGTTTGCAATTTCTGCAGAAGATGAACACGAATAGGGAGGACCAATGAGAGACTAGCTGGAGGTGTCTGGACGGGCAAATTTAACTCTCATTTCCCACCAGGAAGAGGAATTAACCAAAGGCTCAGTGTGCCATGCCAGAACCAGATTAGGGCCTGAAGCCATCCTGCGGTGTTGCGGCCAGCTCACGAGAAAGCGAGTTGAAGAAAGGAGCTCAGGGGCACTGTAATTCACAAACCTGCAGAGTTATAAATGACAGCTATCGTCCAAAAATATACTGAAGTAAGGCTGCCAAGAGGACTTGAAAGCGGGGCAGAATTGCAGGAAACCGATTTCAGAAGGTAGACTGGAATTGCATTTACAGCATAGGAAACGAGGCAGAACGTCCACAATGATGCACTTGGCCAAAAAGGGCGTATGCGTTTTTTCCTGAATATATTCAGGAAAAAACGCATACGCCCTTTTTGGCCAACCAAGCAAGCTTGCAAAGGAAATCTGCACTACAATGAAGTCTCACTTCCCCCCGGTCAAAAGGGCCATCTGAAAAAATTGTAAAATCCAGAAAGGCAGGACAGGCCATGGAGAACTGGGAGCCTTGTTATGCTGATGGGCGGGATGTAAATTGCCAACAGCCACTCGGGAGAAGTGTATGGTGTTTCCTGAAACATCTAAAAAACAAAGCAACAGAGCCTAGGGCACTTCCACTTATGGTCCTATAGCTTAGGGAAATTAAAATCAAAAAGACACAGCCACCCCAAAGGTTGAGACGGCTCTGTTTACAAGAACCTGGTTTACGGTACAAGTTCAATATCGCAGAAAGTGAAAAATGGATAAAGAAGTTGTGGTACTTACGTACAATGCAATATCACTCAGCAAGGAAATCTATGTCATCAGGCCCGTAGCAGCATAATGAGTGGATTCAGGTACGATGATTCTAACTGAAATAAGTCACACAGAAAAAGAAACAGCATAAGATATCACTAATACACGGAATGTAAACTTGGCTACATAGGAACTGAATTACAAAACAGAACAGGGTCTCAAATTTAGAAAACGAACTTATGCTTCTTAAGGGGAAAGGTGAGTTGGGGTGCTGCATAAAACCAGAGATTGAAATGAGCACAGATAAAGTTCCTTAAGCCAAATATGGAATAGACAAGAGCTACTCCTTGCTCAACGAAATGGACTCAACACCCCATATTAAACGCCTAAGAATGTACCTGACTAGGAAGTATCTTAAAGCCTATGGACAGCTATGTCTCCGAAAGAGAATCAAGCGTGTGCACAGGGGCATAAACGCAGCAGTGATAGGACTGGAGAGGTTCGGTGAGCAAATGAAGACCCTTTGAAGTCATATTGCATGGTACCCATTGCACGGGTCTCAACTCTCCAGGTTTAAGGGATTCTTCCTTCAGCTAAAACATGCATGTGGAACCCAGAGTATGATCAACCGTGTGATCGGGAGACGTGTTCCAATATGTCTCAGTTTTCATCCTCTGGTACTCGGGTGCAACATTCCAGAAGCTTTACTAACACTCTCCCGAATTGGAGAGTCAGTGCCTTTAACATCCTGTTTGGCCCAGTTTGCAATTTCTGCAGAAGATGAACACGAATAGGGAGGACCAATGAGAGACTAGCTGGAGGTGTCTGGACGGGCAAATTTAACTCTCATTTCGCACCAGGAAGAGGAATTAACCAAAGGCTCAGCGTGCCGTGCCAGAACCAGATTAGGGCCTGAAGCCATCCTGCGGTGTTGCGGCCAGCTCACTAGAAAGCGAGTTGAAGAAAGCAGCTCAGGGGCACTGTAATTCACAAACCTGCCGAATTATAAATGACAGCTATCGTCCAAAAATATACTGAAGTAAGGCTGCCAAGAGGACTTGAAAGCGGGGCAGAATTGCAGGAAACCGATTTCAGGAGGTAGACTGGAATTGCATTTAAAGCATAGGAAAAGAGGCAGAACATCCACAATGATGCACTTGGCCAAAATATATTCAGGAAAAAACGCATACGCCCTTTTTGGCCAACCAAGCAAGCTTGCAAAGGAAATCTGCACTACAATGAAGTCTCACTTCCCCCCGGTCAAAAGGGCCATCTGAATAAAGTGTAAAATCCAGAAAGGCAGGACAGGCCATGGAGAACTGGGAGCCTTGTTATGCTGATGGGCGGGATGTCAATTGCCAACAGCCACTAGGGAGAAGTGTATGGTGTTTCCTGAAACATCTAAAAAACAAAGCAACAGAGCCTAGGGCATTTTCCACTTATGGTCCTATAGCTTAGTTAATTTAAAATCAAAAAGACACAGCCACCCCAAAAGTTGGGACGGTTCTTTTTACTGGAATCTCTTCTACGGCACAAGTTAAATATCCCAGAGAGCAAATAATGGATAAAGAAGTTGCGGTACTTATGTACAACAGAATACCACTCAGCAATGAAATCTATGTCACCAGGCCCGTACCAGCATAATGAGTGGATTGAGGCACGATGATTCTAAGTGAAATAAGTCACACAGAAAAAGAAACATCATAAGGTATCACTAATACACGGAATGTGAACTTGGCTACACAGGAACTGAATTACAAAACAGAACAGGGTCTCAAGTTTAGAAAACTAACTTATGCTTGCTTAAGGGGGAAGGTGAGTTGGGCTGCTGCATTAAACCAGAGTTTGAAATTAGCACAGATACCGTTCCATAAGCCAAATATGGAATAGACAAGACCTACCCCTTGCTCAACTAAATGGATTCAACAATGAGGTATCACCTCACACCTGGTAGAATAGGCATCATAGAAAATCTACAAGCAAAAAATGCTGGAAAGGGTGTGGAGAAAAGGAACCCTCTTCCACTATTGTTGGGAATATAAATTGATACAGTCACTATGGAGAACAATATGAAATTTCTTAAGAAACTAACAATAGAATTACCATATGATACAGCAATCCCTGTACTGGACATATACCCAGACAAAACCATAAATCAAAAAGAGACATTCACCGCAATGTTCATTGCATCACTATTTACAATATCGAGGTAATGGAAGCAACCTAAATGCCCACAGACAGACGAATGCATAAAGCCGTGGTACATATATAAAATGGAATATTACTAAGCCATGAAAAGGAATGAAATTGGGTCATTTGTAGAGACGTCGATGCATCTAGAGACTGTCATACAGAGTGAAGTAAGTCAGAAAGAGAAAAACAAATCTTGTATATTCATGCATATATGTGGAACCTAGAAAACCTGTACAGATTAACCATTTTGCAAGGCATAAATAGAGCAACAGATGTAGACAACAAACGTATGGACAACAAGGGGGGAAAGCTGTTGGGGGGGGTGGTGGGAGGAGTTGAGAGACTGGGATTGGCATGTATACATTTATATGTATAAAATAGATAACCAATAAGAACCTGCTGTATAAAAATATAAAATAAAATTCAAAATTAAAAAGAAATAAAATTTAAAAAATAGAAAAAACAATTATTCCCTTCACATACATGTATTTATATGAATAAATTATTTCCATGCTTATATCTGTAAATACAAAAAAGAGGAATAAAATCTACCTTGAACCCAAAACGAAAAAGAGAAAAAAAACACAGAACCCACCAGTTCCACAGAGGAAAACCGTATCAGGGCACTTGCTCCAGTTGTAAACAATTCTGAAGTTGGTCAGTGGTGGGGAATCGTCTCCCATTCAGCCAGCAGCCCCCACGCAACAAGCGTCCTCATTGCAAAGCTGGGGCACCGTGCCGAGGCATCTGTGAGTAAACGTGAGCTGAGCCCCAGGCCAGTTGCTGCTGAACTATTCCCACCCATCCCAGGTAAAACACCTGAATATATACAAGGACTTGAAAGCCTAGAGGGAGGGCCATAGAGCCACACGAGTGACAGCATGCCGGCCGACTTGGTGCCTGCAGGCCAGCCAGGATGGTCCTGGCCCTGGGTGCTCTTCTGGAAGATTTCCATTTCCCTGCCTGAGATACCCGTCCTGTCCCTGCCCCCACTGCTTTTTTCCTTCCTCACCTCTGCCCAGGGAGAAATTCCAGCAGCAGGTATGGGTGACACATCTTCTTCTTTAGCAGGTGGCAGCCTGGCAACTGCTGCAGAAAGTCCAGCAGAGCCCCACTCACACTGGGCCACCCACAAAGCCGTGGCCTCTCCCTCCCTCCCACCAGCCCAGCCCCGAGACTGCTGACAGGGCAGAGAAAATGGCGTCAGGCACGGCTGCAGGGGCTCTTGCTGCCTGGAGTGGTATTTATAGTGATCTCAACCCAGGCACACCTGGGGAGGGCTGGCCGGCACGGTAAGGCTGCCCAGGTCAGCCAATCATCACCCCTCAGGGGCTCACAGTTGCAGAAAATGGAACTTGCTGAACCGGCCAGGTCCAAGGAACAGGTGTGGGCTCCTGAGAGTCAGGATAGACAAGGGGCTGCAGCTTTGGCTTGTTTTCTAATCATTTTATCTGGCCCATGAGTGGGAGACAACTTCAAGAAAACCCTCTCCTAATGAGAGGAACCCAGGAGTCAGGGAGAGGAGGGGTGGGTGGTGGTTGGAGACAGAGGCCTGGTGCCCCGGGTGCAGTGGAAGTCTCTGGAAGACCAGGTGGAGGGAGGCCTCACGGAGTGATGCCCAGGGTCACAGACCTGTCGCAGCTGCTGTTTGTTAGTTCAAGTCCTGCTCTGAGGTGCTCTGTGTCAGCTCTGAGCGACAGGTGAGCTGGGGGTGCTCTGCAATGAGGGCTATGTGCACGGTTCCTGTGTGCCCAGCCCTGCCACAGTACCTGCAAGGGTAGCTCTGTATCCTGGGAGGGGCCTGACCACGAGAGCCCTGTGGGCTGGGGTGGGGGTGGGGTACCTGCCCAGGTGAGCTCCATATTCTGGGATTGGTCTGACCACGAGAGCCCCATGGGCTGCTGGGGACCTGGTAAAGGATGTCAGGACAGTCAGTGAAGCCACCGAGGATATACCTCCAGTTGCTCCTAATTCCTACACCCTGCTGGTCATTCTACCAACCACCAGGACATGGTATTCTGTATTAGTCTTCAATGATGCCTTCTTTTGTATTCCATTAGTCCCAGAGTCACAAGAAATTTTGGCTTGTGAGTGGCAGGACTCAACATACAACTAAAACAATACTTCCGGGCCGTCTGGCCCCAAGGGTGCAAAAATTCCCACACCATCTTTGGGGAAAGCTTAGCTAAAGACCTAAAAGTTCTACCTCTGGAAAAGGAAACCTCCTTCAATATGCAGACGACATTCTGATCGCCAGCCCTACTAAGGAGGCCTCTGAACTACCAAGCCAATAAAGGATAGAAGTTGTCCAAGAAAAAGCTCAAATATCACAGACTGCCGTGACCTGCCTGGGCTTCATTCTCACAGAAGGTTGGAGAAGTCCATCCCAGGAAAGGGAAGAAACCATTTTCAGCCTTACCCCTTTCTAAAACTAGAAGACAGCTTAGGGGTTCCTGGGGAGGCCAGGGTTTGCTGCTTCTGGATCCCTAACTACAGTCTACTAGCTGGGCCTCTATATGAAACACTGAAAGGAAAAGATGATGATCCTTTTGAATAGAATCCACAAGTGGCCTTTCAAGAATGGAAAGAGCAGTCAATTCAGACCCTTGCCCTGGAACTCCCTAATTTAGCTAAACCCTTTGACCTTTACATTCCCGGTGAAAGGTGAATCGCCATTGGAGAATTAGTGCAAAACCTGGGACCACTTGAAATGGAACAATGCAAGAATGCCATCCAGGTAGGATAAACTATGGTCACCAAGGGGCTTGGCCCACTGCCACATCTGGCCAAGATACTGGCGGTATCTAAAAACCTGGAAATCAGAAGCCCAAAAGGCCACCTCCCTCCTAAGGGAAAAGGACCCCACGTGGTGATCCTAACCACCAACCATGCCCTGAAGTTGCAGGGTTCGCTCCGTGGGCACACCGACCTCGAGTGAGGAGGCCCTCCAACTCCAACATCCAGAGAGATAACCGGGGGCAACAGGGCACCATGACGACTCGTGTGAACATCACTTGACCTGGAGTTTCTCTCATAAAACAACAAGAGTGTGTCCCAAAAGAGTAGACTACTGCTTGCAGGACTTACTGCACCCAGAGGGGAGCTAATAATCTTGGCGGGGGAACCGTATATCACACTGTCACCATAGAAAAGCCTACAGACACCGTGATGATGGTGGCCAGTAAGACCGGCTGGACTCTTGTTTACTTCAAAAGGCTGTTGACTCAGTGGCCATCATGGTCCTTGATCACCACTGACCCTGGACTGTCTGGGAGTTGAGCGGGCAGGGCTCTGACACCTGGTGCTGTTTGTACGTTAATTCAGGGGCCTAATTGAAGAAAGCGCAGACTACTGGTCAGAGCATCTAGGCTGGCAGAAACGGTCAGCCTAAGGTGGCCGAACAAATGTGGGGCGGGGTGAAACCGGCCCCCACAGCGTCTCTGCACATCTCTTTCCTGGACCCTTAAAGGTCATTAGAATCTATAACACTTCCAATGCTGGTGCTCAGGTGGACGAGCAGGGAGGCAGGGGGCCTGGGGACAATCAACGTCACCTGGAGGCTGCTGGGGAGAAGCTCTGACCCTCGCCCCAGGGTATGAGGGCTCCCAACTCAGCACTCAGCAGTTACAGAAGAAGGGTCTGCACCCTCAGCACTCCAAGAATGAGGAACGGGACAAAAGGCAGAGGGGGGGGTTTGTCCCCAGCAAAGCCCATTAAAAATCCCTGGGAGATAAAAATAGAATCTGGGCAATAAAGTCAAGTCTAACCTTTTTTATCCTTTGTGCTTTGTCTAATTTCACGTGCTCCTAGGGTCCCGCATGCAGAGGTTCCACACCCGGCACTTCAGACCAGATTTCCTAGTGCAGAATGGCTGGGTCGACACCTCAGCTCCTGGGGCCCAGTGCAGACTCCGCGATATAGAGCCTGAGCTACAGCCAACCCGGCCCTCGAGAGCTCCGCCCCCTCCCTCCCACTGACTCTGACAGGATCTCTACACAGCAGCCCAGCCCACAGCCCACAGGGTAGTACATGCTCTCACCTCTCCATTCTCTGATCAAAATATAAAGTTTCCTTTGCTTGTGAACCAAACTCAGTCTCGATCTGTTGGCCCCAATGACACTGGGCAGGGGGACACTTGTTGGGGTCCACTCTGGAGGATCAGTAACAGAAATTGAGACTATTGTAACCTCAATGAACAGATGTGTGAGCCAAAGTGTAGTTAACATAGAACAGTGTATAAGGCTCGGGTAAAATAAGATGTTTCTAACACTTCCATTGGATATTTCCATCACTTTATTATAAGCAAGTTCAGTGAAAAGGTTTGTCTTATTTGTCAGCTCAATATTAGAGAAATGAAGTGATTTCTTTCCAAGGATGTACATCTAATAATCTTGGTTAAACCTTCAATCTTGTTTTAAATGCTTTTCCATTGAAATGCTTTTTTTTAATGCTTTTTTTTAATGCTTTTCCATTGAAATGCTTTTTTTTTTAAATTTAATTAAATTTTTTTAAATGCTTTTCCATTTCAGCTCCCCCATTTCTGAGAAGTATAAAATCTTATAATTTATTATTACCAAAGGGGAAAGGTGGGAGGAGGGATAAATTAACAGTTTGGGATTAACACATACACACTGCTATGTATAAAATAGATCATCAACAAGGAACTACTGTATAGCACAGGGAACTACACTCAACATTTTGCAATAACCTATAAGGGGAAATAATCTGAAAAAGAATAGATATTTTTATTGACATCATCTATCAATGACAGTTAAAGTGTAACCTAAGGGAAGCTGGTGGTGAGTGCTTCTGACCCTGAAGACTTCAATCATCTAAAGTTTGGACTCTGCCTACTTCCCAAGGCCCTTAATGAACATATGTGTAGCCGTAGCTTAAAAAATTCCCCAGTTTGGGTTTCGGGGAGACACTGATTTTGAAAAAGCCCTGGTGTTCTCCTTACATGAATGGGACTCTTCCTACTGCTAAAACATGTCTGTCACACCCAGAGGATGGCATACCGTCTGATCGGGAAGAGTTTGGAAAAGGCATCTCATCTCCTCATCTCCTGGTGCTCGGGTTCACCCCTCCAGCGTCTTTACTAACAGTCTCCCCACTTGGAGATGTCAGCACTGTCAACATCCTGTTGCGTACAGTTTGGAATTTGTCCAGAGGATGAAGCGGAAGGATGAGGAACAATGAGAGACAAGTCCTACGTGTTCAGACAGGCACATGTCACTCTAATTTCCAATCAGGAAGACGAATTGACCAAAGGCTAGGGTTGCCCATGGAAACAGTATAGGGCTTGAGGAAATCCCGCTGCTTTGTGGCCAGTTCCCATAAACACAAGTTGAACAATAGAACTCAGGGGCAGTAAAATTCACAAAACTGCAGAGTTGAAAATATCCATCACTGAAAAATGTCTTGAGGAAAGTCAGAGAAAAGGACTTGTAAGCAAGGGAGAATGGCAGGAAAGGGATTTGAGGAGGTAGAAAGGACTCGCCATTAAGCACAAGAAAAGGAGCTGAACATTGCCAACACTGCAGTTGGCCAAAAAGGGTGTATGCGTTTTTTTGTGTATATATTCAAGAAAAGAGCGTACACCTTTTTAGCCACCCAAACAGGTGGGCACTGGAAGTCAATACTACAAAAGACATCACTTTGCATCAGTCAGAAGAGCCATCCTCATAAAGCGTAAACAACAGAAATGCAGGACAGGGCAAGGAGAAGAGGGAGCCCTGTGAGACTTATAGTGGAAATGTATATTGCCAACGGCCATTCTGGAGAAGTGTATTGTGTTTACTAAAGCATCTAAACAATGAGCTACAGAGCATAGGGCACTTGCACTCATGGGCGTATATCTTGGGAAAAACAAAACTCGAGAGGACACAGGCACCCCAATGTTTACCCCCTCTCTGTTTAAAAGATCCTCGACTAGGATATAACTTAAATGTCTCTGGAGGGAAAAAATGGATAGAGATGTGGTACTTAGGTAGAGTGGAATATTATTCAGCCTGGAAATCAATGAAATATGGCCAGCTGTAACAACTCCGGAGGAGTTACGTATGATCATTCTAAGTGACAGAATTCAAAAAGAAAAAGACACATATCATAAGATATCACTTAAAGGTGGAATCCAAAATGGCTACACATGAAATAAATTACAAAACAAAAACATAGTCAAATATGTAGAAAACACGCATAAGGCTGCTAAACGGGAAAGGTGGGGAGGGGTGAGGCATCATCCAGGAGGTTGAAATTAGCAAAGATACCATTCCAAATACCAAACTGATAATCAACAAGGCCTACACGGTAGCTAAAAGAACTGCACTCAGCACACTCAAGTCACCGGAAAAGAATATATACGACTGGTAAGAATCTGAAAAAGAATTTATTGATGTCTCTCTGTACGTGAATCAAGTGGATGTACAGCAGCAAGAAACAGAGCTTTGAAAATCAGCTGTAACCAATATAGTAATAAATTGAAAAAAATAAACGACAGAGAGACAGAGAAAACCTCTTACAACTTTTCCTCAGGGACGGTGATGCAACATGGATTGAACACATCTAGACCCACAGCAGGATGAGACATAAGGCTGGAAACTGTTTGCGCTAAGAGAAATGTGAGGTTGGGTGAGGAAATGCACACCCTTTAAAGTAATACTACCTGGTACCCATTCAATGGGTCCCAAATCTGCAGGTTCAAGGGATCTTCCTACAGCTAAAACATGCATGGAAAACCCAGAGGACTGTACACCATGTGATCGGGAGATGTGTCTAAAATGCACCTCATTTATCCTCTCCTGGTGCTCCTGTTCACCATTCCAGCCACGTTACTTAGAAGCTCCCCACTTGGAGAATCAGCACATTTAAACTTCTGTTTCACACATTTTGCAAATTGTGAGGAGGATGAACGGGAAGAGGGGGAACCAATGAGAGAAGAGTTGTAGGGGTTTGGACGGGCACATATCACTCTAATTTCCCATTAAGAATAAGAATTAAAAAAAGGCTCAGCCTGCCTCGCCGGAGCCAAAATAGGGCCTGAAGCAATCCTGCGGGTTTGAGGCCAGCTCACAAAAGAGCAACTTAAAACATGGAGCTCAGGGTCACTGCAATTCACAAACCTGCAGAGTTATAAATGAAAACTAACGTCCAAAAATATGTCGAGGTAAGGCAAAGAAGAGGATCTGAATGCAAGACAGAATTGCAAGAAACAGATTTCAAGAGATAGATTGGACTCGTCTTTAACGCACATGAAAAGCGGCAGAATTTCAACAATGATGCAGTTGGCCCAAAAGGGCGTATGCGATTTTTCCTGATTATATCCAGGAAAAAACGCATACGCACTTTATGGGCAACGAAGCAAGCAAGCAATGCAAATGTGCACAACAAAGAAGTCTCATTTCCCACCGGTCAAAAGGGCCATCCTAAAAAGTTGTAAAAACCAGAAATGCAGGACAGGCCATGGAGAACAGGGAGCCTTTATACGCTGATGGGCAGTGTGTGAACTGCCGAGAGCCACTCTGGAGAAGTGTATGGTGGTTCCTAAATCATCTAAAAACAGAGCTACAGAGCATAGGACACTTCCAATCATGGGAGTATATCTAGGGAAGTCTAAAAATCAACAAGACACAAGCACACCACAGTTTAGGGCTACTCTGTTTACAAGAACCTCAACTTCAGTACACCTTAAATATCCCAGGAAAGAGAACAATGGATAAAGAAGATGTGGTACTTATGTACAATGGAATATCTCTTCACCATGAAATCAATGTAATAAGGCTAGTAGAAGGATAAAGAGTGGATTTAGGTCCGATAATACTACTTGAAATAAGTCAAACAGAAAAAGAAACATATCATAAGATATCACTTATAGAGGGAGGGTAAATATGGCTGCACAAGAAATGAATTACAGAACAGAACAGTGTCTCACATTTAGAAAACACACTTATGTCAGCTTAAGGGGAAAGGAGAGGTGGGGTGATGCATAAAACCAGAGTTTGAAATGAGCACAGATACCGTTCAAGAAACCAAATAGGTATTAGACAAGATCTACACCTTGCTCAATGAACTGGCCTCAACACACCCTATACACCGCAGAGAAATATATCTGAGTAATAAGAATCTTAAAACCCATGTATTGATCTATCTCCATAAGGGAATCAAGTGTGTGCAGAGCGGCACAAACACAGCAGTGAAAATGAGCTAAACCCCATTATAGAAATAAATGTTAAAAACAAAACGCAGAAACAATGAAAGAGAGAAAAATTCTTACAAAATTCGCTCAGGGGCTGTGATGCAACCTGGATTGACCACATATAAACCCACAGCTGGATAAGACATAAGGCTGGACACTTGGGGCTGAGAGGATTGGTGAGCTTCGGTGAGCAACTGCCGAAAGTTTAATGCAATACTTCATGCTACTCATTCCAAGGGTCCCAACAATCCAGGTTGAAGGGAATCTTCCTACAGCTAAACCATGCTTGGGAAACCCAGCGACTGATCGGGAAAGGTTTCTAAAACGCACCACATTTTTCCTCTCCTGGGGCTCCGGATCGACATTCCAGCCGCTTTACTAACAACATCCCCACATGGAGAGTCAATGCCTTTAATATCTGGTATCGCACAGTCTTCAGTTAGTGCGGAGGATGAATGGGAATAGGGGGAACCAGTGAGAAACTAGCTGTAGCGGTTTCAATGGGCACATGTCACTCTAATTTCACATCAGTAAGAAGAATGAACCAAAGGAACAGCAAGGTGCCCCAGAAGAAGAATAGGGCTTCAAGGAATCCTGTGGTTATGGGGCAAGATCACAAAACTAAGAGCTGAAAAATGGAGCTAAGGGCCACTGCAATTCAAAAACCTGACTTGTCCAAAAAGGGCGTATGTGTTTTTTCCTGAATATATTCAGGAAAAAACGCATACGCCCTTTTTGGCCAACCAAGCAAGCTTGCAAAGGAAATCTGCACTACAATGAAGTCTCAATTCCCCCTGGTCAAAAGGGCCATCTGAAAAAAGTGTAAAATCCATAAAGGCATGACAGGCCATGGAGAACTGGGAGCCATCTTCTGCTGATGGGCAGGATGTAAATTGCCAACAGCCACTCGGGAGAAGTGTTTGGTGTTTCCTGAAACATCTAAAAAACAAAGCAACAGAGCCTAGGGCACTTCCACTTATGGTACTATAGTTTAGGGCAATTAAAATCAAAAAGACACAGCCACCCCAAAGTTTGGGATGGCTCTGTTTACAAGAACCTCATATACGGTACAAGTTCAATATCGCAGAAAGTGAAAAATGGATAAAGAAGTTGTGGTACTTATGTACAATGCAATATCACTCAGCAATGAAATCTATGTCATCAGGCCCGTAGCAGCATAATGAGTGGACTAAGTACGATGAATCTAACTGAAATAAGTCACACAGAAAAAGAAACATCATATGGTATCACTAATACATGGAATGTAAACTTGGCTACACAGGAACTGAATTCCAAAACAGAACAGGGTCTCAAATTTAGAAACCCAACTTATGCTTGCTTAAGGGGAAAGGTGAGTTGGGGTGCTGCATAAAACCACAGATTGAAATGAGCACAGATAAATTTCCTTAAGCCAAATATGGATTAGACAACAGCTACTCCTTGCTCAACGAAACGGACTCATCACCCCATATTAAACGCCTAAGAATGTACCTGACTAGTAAGTAGCTTAAAACCTAGGGAATGCTATGTCTCCGAAAGAGAATCAAGCGTGTGTACAGGGGCATAAACACAGCAGTGATAGGATTGGAGAGGTTCGGTGAGCAAATGAAGACCCTTTGAAGTCATATTGCATGGTACACATTCCACAGGTCTCAACTCTCCAGGTTTAAGGGATTCTTCCTTCAGCTAAAACATGCATGTGGAACCCAGAGTATGATCAACCGTGTGATCGGGAGACGTGTTCAAATATGTCTCAGTTTTCATCCTCTGGTACTCGGGTGCAACATTCCAGACGCTTTACTAACACTCTCCCCACGTGGAGGTTCAGTGCCTTTAACCTCCTGTTTGGCCCAGTTTGCAAATTCTGCGGAAGATGAACAGGAATAAGGAGGACCAATGAGACACTAGCTGGAGGGGTCTGGAAGGGCAAATTTAACTCTCATTTCCCACCAGGAAGAGGAATTAACCAAAGGCTCAGCGTGCCGTGCCGGAACCAGATTAGGGCCTGAAGCCATCCTGCAGTGTTGCGACCAGCTCACGAGAAAGCGAGTTGAAGAAAGGAGCTCAGGGGCACAGAAATTCACAAACCTGCAGAGTTATAAATGACAGCTATCGTCCAAAAATATACTGAAGTAAGGCTGCCAAGAGGACTTGAAGCGGGGCAGAATTGCAGGAAACCGATTTCAGGAGGTAGACTGGAATTGCATTTAAAGCATAGGAAAAGAGGCAGAACGTCCACAATGATGCACTTGGCCAAAAAGGGCGTATGCGTTTTTTCCTGAATATATTCAGGAAAAAACGCATACGCCCTTTTTGGCCAACCAAGCAAGCTTGCAAAGGAAATCTGCACTACAATGAAGTCTCACTTCCCCCCGGTCAAAAGAGCCATCTGAAAAAAGTGTAAAATCCAGAAAGGCAGGACAGGCCATGGAGAACTGGGAGCCTTGTTATGCTGATGGGCGGGATGTAAATTGCCAACAGCCACTCGGGAGAAGTGTTTGGTGTTTCCTGAAACATCTAAAAAACAAAGCAACAGAGCCTAGGGCACTTCCACTTATGGTACTATAGTTTAGGGCAATTAAAATCAAAAAGACACAGCCACCCCAAACTTTGGGATGGCTCTGTTTACAAGAACCTCATATACGGTACAAGTTCAATATCGCAGAAAGTGAAAAATGGATAAAGAAGTTGTGGTACTTACGTACAATGCAATATCACTCAGCAATGAAATCTATGTCATCAGGCCCGTAGCAGCATAATGAGAGGACTAAGTACGATGAATCTAACTGAAATAAGTCACACAGAAAAAGAAACATCATAAGGTATCACTAATACACGGAATGTAAACTTGGCTACACAGGAACTGAATTCCAAAACAGAACAGGGTCTCATATTTAGAAAACCAACTTATGCTTGCTTAAGGGGAAAGGTGAGTTGGGGTGCTGCATAAAACCAGAGATTGAAATGAGCACAGATAAAGTTCCTTAAGCCAAATATGGAATAGACAAGAGCTACTCCTTGCTCAACGAAATGGACTCAACACCCCATATTCAACGCCTAGGAATATACCTGACTAGTAAGAATCATAAAACCTATGGATTTATATATCTCTGTAAGGGAATCAAGAGTGTGTACAGCGGCATTAAAGCAGTGAAAATCAGGTAAATCCCATAATAAAAATAAATTTCTTAAACAAAACACAATGACAGTGAAATAGAGAGAAATACTTAAGTAATTCATTCAAGGCTTCTGATGCAACCTGCATTTACCACATCTACACCCAGAGCTGGGTGACACATAAGGCTGGACACTTGGGGCTCATAAGATTGGTGAGGTTCGGTGAGCAAATGAAGACCTTTGAAGTCATATTGCATGGTACCCATTCCATGGGTCTCAACTCTCCAGGTTTAAGGGATACTTCCTTCAGCTAAAACATGCATGTGGAACCCAGAGTATGATCCACCATGTGATCGAGAAACATGTTCAAATGTGTCTCACTTTTCATTCCCTGGTACTCGGGTGCAACATGCCAGACGCTTTACTAACACTCTCCCGACTTGGAGAGTCAGTGCCTTTAACCTCCTGTTTGGCCCAGTTTGCAATTTCTGCGGAAGATGAACAGGAATAGGGAGAACCAATGAGAGACTAGCTGGAGGTGTCTGGACGGGCAAATTTAACTCTCATTTCCCACCAGGAAGAGGAATTAACCAAAGGCTCAGCGTGCCGTGCCGGAACCAGATTAGGGCCTGAAGCCATCCTGCGGTGTTGCGGCCAGCTCACGAGAAAGCGAGTTGAAGAAAGCAGCTCAGGGGCACTGTAATTCACAAACCTGCAGAGTTATAAATGACAGCTATCGTCCAAAAATATACTGAAGTAAGGCTGCCAAGAGGACTTGAAAGCGGTGCAGAATTGCAGGAAACCGATTTCAGGAGGTAGACTGGAATTGCATTTAAAGCATAGGAAAAGAGGCAGAACGTCCACAATGATGCACTTGGCCAAAAAGGGCGTATGCGTTTTTTCCTGAATATATTCAGGAAAAAACGCATACGCCCTTTTTGGCCAACCAAGCAAGCTTGCAAAGGAAATCTGCACTACAATGAAGTCTCACTTCCCCCCGGTCAAAAGGGCCATCTGAAAAAAGTGTAAAATCCAGAAAGGCAGGACAGGCCATGGAGAACTGGGAGCCTTGTTATGCTGATGGGCGGGATGTAAATTGCCAACAGCCACTCGGGAGAAGTGTATGGTGTTTCCTGAAACATCTAAAAAACAAAGCAACAGAGCCTAGGGCACTTCCACTTATGGTCCTATAGCTTAGGGAAATTAAAATCAAAAAGACACAGCCACCCCAAAGGTTGGGACGGCTCTGTTTACAAGAACCTGGTTTACGGTACAAGTTCAATATCGCAGAAAGTGAAAAATGGATAAAGAAGTTGTGGTACTTACGTACAATGCAATATCACTCAGCAATGAAATCTATGTCATCAGGCCCGTAGCAGCATAATGAGTGGATTCACGTATGATGATTCTAACTGAAATAAGTCACACAGAAAAAGAAACATCATAAGATATCACTAATACACGGAATGTAAACTTGGCTACACAGGAACTGAATTCCAAAACAGAACAGGGTCTCAAATTTAGAAACCCAACTTATGCTTGCTTAAGGGGAAGGGTGAGTTGGGGTGCTGCATAAAACCAGAGATTGAAATGAGCACAGATAAAGTTCCTTAAACCAAATATGGAATAGACAAGAGCTACTCCTTGCTCAACGAAATGGACTCAACACACCATATTAAATGCCTAAGAGTGTACCTGACTAGGAAGTATCTTAAAACCTATGGATTGCTATGTCTCCGAAAGAGAATCAAGCGTGTGTACAGGGGCATAAACGCAGCAGTGATAGGACTGGAGAGGTTCGGTGAGCAAATGAAGACCCTTTGAAGTCATATTGCATGGTACCCATTGCACGGGTCTCAACTCTCCAGGTTTAAGGTGTTCTTCCTTCAGCTAAAAAATGCATGTGGAACCCAGAGTATGATCAACCGTGTGATCGGGAGACGTGTTCCAATATGTGTCAGTTTTCGTCCCCTGGTACTCGGGTGCAACATTCCAGACGCTTTACTAACACTCTCCCGACTTGGAGAGTCAGTGCCTTTAACCTCCTGTTTGGCCCAGTTTGCAATTTCTGCGGAAGATGAACAGGAATAGGGAGAACCAATGAGAGACTAGCTGGAGGTGTCTGGACGGGCCAATTTAACTCTCATTTCCCACCAGGAAGAGGAATGAACCAAAGGCTCAGCGTGCCGTGCCGGAACCAGATTAGGGCCTGAAGCCATCCTGCGGTGTTGCGGCCAGCTCACGAGAAAGCGAGTTGAAGAAAGGAGCCCAGGGGCACTGTAATACACAAACCTGCAGAGTTATAAATGACAGCTATCGTCCAAAAATATACTGAAGTAAGGCTGCCAAGAGGACTTGAAAGCGGGTCAGAATTGCAGGAAACCGATTTCAGGAGGTAGACTGGAATTGCATTTAAAGCATAGGAAAAGAGGCAGAACGTCCACAATGATGCACTTGGCCAAAAAGGGCGTATGCGTTTTTTCCTGAGAATATTCAGGAAAAAACGCATACGCCCTTTTTGGCCAACCAAGCAAGCTTGCAAAGGAAATCTGCACTACAATGAAGTCTCACTTCCCCCCGGTCAAAAGGGCCATCTGAAAAAAGTGTAAAATCCAGAAAGGCAGGACAGGACATGGAGAACTGGGAGCCTTGTTATGCTGATGGGCAGGATGTAAATTGCCAACAGCCACTCCGGAGAAGTGTATGGTGTTTCCTGAAACATCTAAAAAACAAAGCAACAGAACCTAGGGCACTTCCACTTATGGTCCTATAGCTTAGGGAAATTAAAATCAAAAAGACACAGCCACCCCAAAGGTTGGGACGGCTCTGTTTACAAGAACCTGGTTTACGGTACAAGTTCAATATTGCAGAAAGTGAAAAATGGATAAAGAAGTTGTGGTACTTACGTACAATGCAATAACACTCAGCAAGGAAATCTATGTCATCAGGCCCGTAGCAGCATAATGAGTGGATTCAGGTATGATGATTCTAACTGAAATAAGTCACACAGAAAAAGAAACATCATAAGATATCACTAATACACGCAATGTAAACTTGGCTACACAGGAACTGAATTCCAAAACAGAACAGGTTCTCAAATTTAGAAACCCATCATATGCTTGCTTAAGGGGAAAGGTGAGTTGGGGTGCTGCATAAAACCAAAGATTGAAATGAGCACAGATAAAGTTCCTTAAGCCAAATATGGAATAGACAAGAGCTACTCCTTGCTCAACGAAATGGACTCAACACCCCATATTAAATGCCTAAGAGTGTACCTGACTAGGAAGTATCTTAAAACCTATGGATTGCTATGTCTCCGAAAGAGAATCAAGCGTGTGTACAGGGGCATAAACGCAGCAGTGATAGGATTGGAGAGGTTCGGTGAGCAAATGAAGACCCTTTGAAGTCATATTGCATGGTACCCATTCCACGGGTCTCAACTCTCCAGGTTTAAGGGATTCTTTCTTCAGCTAAAACATGCATGTGGAACCCAGAGTATGATCAACCGTGTGATCGGGAGACGTGTTCCAATATGTGTCAGTTTTCGTCCCCTGGTACTCGGGTGCAACATTCCAGACGCTTTACTAACACTCTCCCGACTTGGAGAGTCAGTGCCTTTAACCTCCTGTTTGGCCCAGTTTGCAATTTCTGCGGAAGATGAACAGGAATAGGGAGAACCAATGAGAGACTAGCTGGAGGTGTCTGGACGGGCAAATTTAACTCTCATTTCCCACCAGGAAGAGGAATTAACCAAAGGCTCAGTGTACCGTGCCGGAACCAGATTAGGGCCTGAAGCCATCCTGCGGTGTTGCGGCCAGCTCACGAGAAAGCGAGTTGAAGAAAGGAGCTCAGGGGCACTGTAATTCACAAACCTGCAGAGTTATAAATGACAGCTATCGTCCAAAAATATACTGAAGTAAGGCTGCCAAGAGGACTTGAAAGCGGGGCAGAATTGCAGGAAACCGATTTCAGGAGGTAGACTGGAATTGCATTTAAAGCATAGGAAAAGAGGCAGAACGTCCACAATGATGCACTTGGCCAAAAAGGGCGTATGCGTTTTTTCCTGAATATATTCAGGAAAAAACGCATACGCCCTTTTTGGCCAACCAAGCAAGCTTGCAAAGGAAATCTGCACTACAATGAAGTCTCACTTCCCCCCGGTCAAAAGGGCCATCTGAAAAAAGTGTAAAATCCAGAAAGGCAGGACAGGCCATGGAGAACTGGGAGCCTTCTTATGCTGATGGGCGGGATGTCAATTGCCAATAGCCACTCCAGAGAACTGTATGGTGTTTCCTGAAACATCTAAAAAACAAAGCAACAGAGCCTAGGGCACTTCCACTTATGGTCCTATAGCTTAGGGAAATTAAAATCAAAAAGACACAGCCACCCCAAAGGTTGGGACGGCTCTGTTTACAAGAACCTGGTTTACGGTACAAGTTCAATATCGCAGAAAGTGAAAAATGGATAAAGAAGTTGTGGTACTTACGTACAATGCAATATCCCTCAGCAAGGAAATCTATGTCATCAGGCCCGTAGCAGCATAATGAGTGGATCCAGGTATGATGATTCTAACTGAAATAAGTCACACAGAAAAAGAAACATCATAAGATATCACTAATACACGGAATGTAAACTTGGCTACATAGGAACTGAATTACAAAACAGAACACGTTCTCAAATTTAGAAACCCAACATATGCCTGCTTAAGGGGAAAGGTGAGTTGGGGTAATGCATAAAACCAGAGATTGAAATGAGCACAGATAAAGTTCCTTAAGCCAAATATGGAATAGACAAGAGCTACTCCTTGCTCAACGAAATGGACTCAACACACCATATTCAATGCCAAAGAGTGTACCTGACTAGGAAGTATCTTAAAACCTATGGATTGCTATGTCTCCGAAAGAGAATCAAGCGTGTGTACAGGGGCATAAACGTAGCAGTGATAGGACTGGAGAGGTTCGGTGAGCAAATGAAGACCCTTTGAAGTCATATTGCATGGTACCCATTCCACGGGTCTCAACTCTCCAGGTTTAAGGTATTCTTCCTTCAGCTAAAAAATGCATGTGGAACCCAGAGTATGATCAACCGTGTGATCGGGAGACGTGTTCCAATATGTGTCAGTTTTCGTCCCCTGGTACTCGGGTGCAACATTCCAGACGCTTTACTAACACTCTCCCGACTTGGAGAGTCAGTGCCTTTAACCTCCTGTTTGGCCCAGTTTGCAATTTCTGCGGAAGATGAACAGGAATAGGGAGAACCAATGACATACTAGCTGGAGGTGTCTGGACGGGCAAATTTAACTCTCATTTCCCACCAGGAAGAGGAATGAACCAAAGGCTCAGCGTGCCGTGCCAGAACCAGATTAGGGCCTGAAGCCATCCTGCGGTGTTGCGGCCAGCTCACGAGAAAGCGAGTTGAAGAAAGGAGCTCAGGGGCACTGTAATTCACAAACCTGCATAGTTATAAATGACAGCTATCGTCCAAAAATATACTGAAGTAAGGCTGCCAAGAGGACTTGAAAGCGGGGCAGAATTGCAGGAAACCGATTTCAGGAGGTAGACTGGAATTGCATTTAAAGCATAGGAAAAGAGGCAGAACGTCCACAATGATGCACTTGGCCAAAAAGGGCGTATGCGTTTTTTCCTGAATATATTCAGGAAAAAACGCATACGCCCTTTTTGGCCAACCAAGCAAGCTTGCAAAGGAAATCTGCACTACAATGAAGTCTCACTTCCCACCGGTCAAAAGGGCCATCTGAAAAAAGTGTAAAATCCAGAAAGGCAGAACAGGCCATGGAGAACTGGGAGCCTTGTTATGCTGATGGGCGGGATGTAAATTGCCAACAGCCACTCGGGAGAAGTGTATGGTGTTTCCTGAAACATCTAAAAAACAAAGCAACAGAGCCTAGGGCACTTCCAATTATGGTCCTATAGCTTAGGGAAATTAAAATCAAAAAGACACAGCCACCCCAAAAGTTGGGACGGCTCTGTTTACAGGAACCTGGTTTACGGTACAAGTTCAATATCGCAGAAAGTGAAAAATGGATAAAGAAGTTGTCGTACTTACGTACAATGCAATATCACACAGCAACGAAATCTATGTCATCAGGCCCGTAGCAGCATAATGAGTGGATTCAGGTACGATGATTCTAACTGAAATAAGTCTCACAGAAATAGAAACATCATAAGATATCACTAATACACGGAATGTAAACTTGGCTACACAGGAACTGAATTACAAAACAGAACAGGGTCTCAAATTTAGAAAACCAACTTATGCTTGCTTGAGGGGAAAGGTGAGTTGGGGTGCTACATAAAACCAGAGATTGAAATGAGCACAGATAAAGTTCCTTAAGCCAAATATGGAATAGACAAGAGCTACTCCTTGCTCAACGAAATGGACTCAACACCCCATATTAAACGCCTAAGAATGTACCTGACTAGGAAATATCTTAAAACCTATGGATTGCTATGTCTCCGAAAGAGAATCAAGCGTGTGTACAGGGGCATAAACGCAGCAGTGATAGGACTGGAGAGGTTCGGTGAGCAAATGAAGACCCTTTGAAGTCATATTGCATGGTACCCATTCCACGGGTCTCAACTTTCCAGGTTTAAGGGATTCTTCCTTCAGCTAAAACATGCATGTGGAACCCAGAGTATGATCAACCGTGTGATCGGGAGATGTGTTCCAATATGTGTCAGTTTTCGTCCCCTGGTAGTCGGGTGCATCATTCCAGATGCTTTACTAACACTCTCCCGACTTGGAGAGTCAGTGCCTTTAACCTCCTGTTTGGCCCAGTTTGCAATTTCTGCGGAAGATGAACAGTAATAGGGAGAACGAATGAGAGACTAGCTGGAGGGGTCTGGATGGGCAAATTTAACTCTCATTTCCCACCAGGAAGTGGAATTAACCAAAGGCTCAGCGTGCCGTGCCGGTACCAGATTAGGTCTGAAGCAATCCTGCGGTGTTGCGGCCAGCTCACGAGAAAGCGAGTTGAAGAAAGGAGCTCAGGGGCACTGTAATTCACAAACCTGCAGAGTTATAAATGACAGCTATCGTCCAAAAATATACTGAAGTAAGGCTGCCAAGAGGACTTGAAAGTGGGGCAGAATTGCAGGAAACCGATTTCAGGAGGTAGACTGGAATTGCATTTAAAGCATAGGAAAAGAGGCAGAACGTCCACAATGATGCACTTGGCCAAAAAGGGCGTATGCGTTTTTTCCTGAATATATTCAGGAAAAAACGCATACACCCTTTTTGGCCAACCAAGCAAGCTTGCAAAGGAAATCTGCACTACAATGAAGTCTCACTTCCCCCCGGTCAAAAGGGCCATCTGAAAAAAGTGTAAAATCCAGAAAGTCAGGACAGGCCATGGAGACCTGGGAGCCTTGTTATGCTGATGGGCGGGATGTCAATTGCCAACAGCCACTCGGGAGAAGTGTATGGTGTTTCCTGAAACATCTAAAAAACAAAGCAACAGAGCCTAGGGCACTTCCACTTATGGTACTATAGTTTAGGGCAATTAAAATCAAAAAGACACAGCCACCCCAAACTTTGGGATGGCTCTGTTTACAAGAACCTCATATACGGTACAAGTTCAATATCGCAGAAAGTGAAAAATGGATAAAGAAGTTGTGGTACTTACGTACAATGCAATATCACTCAGCAATGAAATCTATGTCATCAGGCCCGTAGCAGCATAATGAGAGGACTAAGTACGATGAATCTAACTGAAATAAGTCACACAGAAAAAGAAACATCATAAGGTATCACTAATACACGGAATGTAAACTTGGCTACACAGGAACTGAATTCCAAAACAGAACAGGGTCTCATATTTAGAAAACCAACTTATGCTTGCTTAAGGGGAAAGGTGAGTTGGGGTGCTGCATAAAACCAGAGATTGAAATGAGCACAGATAAAGTTCCTTAAGCCAAATATGGAATAGACAAGAGCTACTCCTTGCTCAACGAAATGGACTCAACACCCCATATTCAACGCCTAGGAATATACCTGACTAGTAAGAATCATAAAACCTATGGATTTATATATCTCTGTAAGGGAATCAAGAGTGTGTACAGCGGCATTAAAGCAGTGAAAATCAGGTAAATCCCATAATAAAAATAAATTTCTTAAACAAAACACAATGACAGTGAAATAGAGAGAAATACTTAAGTAATTCATTCAAGGCTTCTGATGCAACCTGCATTTACCACATCTACACCCAGAGCTGGGTGACACATAAGGCTGGACACTTGGGGCTCATAAGATTGGTGAGGTTCAGTGAGCAAATGAAGACCTTTGAAGTCATATTGCATGGTACCCATTCCATGGGTCTCAACTCTCCAGGTTTAAGGGATACTTCCTTCAGCTAAAACATGCATGTGGAACCCAGAGTATGATCCACCATGTGATCGAGAAACATGTTCAAATGTGTCTCACTTTTCATTCCCTGGTACTCGGGTGCAACATGCCAGACGCTTTACTAACACTCTCCCGACTTGGAGAGTCAGTGCCTTTAACCTCCTGTTTGGCCCAGTTTGCAATTTCTGCGGAAGATGAACAGGAATAGGGAGAACCAATGAGAGACTAGCTGGAGGTGTCTGGACGGGCAAATTTAACTCTCATTTCCCACCAGGAAGAGGAATTAACCAAAGGCTCAGCGTGCCGTGCCGGAACCAGATTAGGGCCTGAAGCCATCCTGCGGTGTTGCGGCCAGCTCACGAGAAAGCGAGTTGAAGAAAGGAGCTCAGGGGCACTGTAATTCACAAACCTGCAGAGTTATAAATGACAGCTATCGTCCAAAAATATACTGAAATAAGGCTGCCAAGAGGACTTGAAAGCGGGGCAGAATTGCAGGAAACCGATTTCAGGAGGTAGACTGGAATTGCATTTAAAGCATAGGAAAAGAGGCAGAACGTCCACAATGATGCACTTGGCCAAAAAGGGCGTATGCGTTTTTTCCTGAATATATTCAGGAAAAAACGCATACGCCCTTTTTGGCCAACCAAGCAAGCTTGCAAAGGAAATCTGCACTACAATGAAGTCTCACTTCCCCCCGGTCAAAAGGGCCATCTGAAAAAAGTATAAAATCCAGAAAGGCAGGACAGGCCATGGAGAACTGGGAGCCTTGTTATGCTGATGGGCGGGATGTAAATTGCCAACAGCCACTCGGGAGAAGTGTATGGTGTTTCCTGAAACATCTAAAAAACAAAGCAACAGAGCCTAGGGCACTTCCACTTATGGTCCTATAGCTTAGGGAAATTAAAATCAAAAAGACACAGCCACCCCAAAGGTTGGGACGGCTCTGTTTACAAGAACCTGGTTTACGGTACAAGTTCAATATCGCAGAAAGTGAAAAATGGATAAAGAAGTTGTGGTACTTACGTACAATGCAATATCACTCAGCAATGAAATCTATGTCATCAGGCCCGTAGCAGCATAATGAGTGGATTCAGGTATGATGATTCTAACTGAAATAAGTCACACAGAAAAAGAAACATCATAAGATATCACTAATACACGGAATGTAAACTTGGCTACACAGGAACTGAATTCCAAAACAGAACAGGGTCTCAAATTTAGAAACCCAACTTATGCTTGCTTAAGGGGAAGGGTGAGTTGGGGTGCTGCATAAAACCAGAGATTGAAATGAGCACAGATAAAGTTCCTTAAACCAAATATGGAATAGACAAGAGCTACTCCTTGCTCAACGAAATGGACTCAACACACCATATTAAATGCCTAAGAGTGTACCTGACTAGGAAGTATCTTAAAACCTATGGATTGCTATGTCTCCGAAAGAGAATCAAGCGTGTGTACAGGGGCATAAACGCAGCAGTGATAGGACTGGAGAGGTTCGGTGAGCAAATGAAGACCCTTTGAAGTCATATTGCATGGTACCCATTGCACGGGTCTCAACTCTCCAGGTTTAAGGTGTTCTTCCTTCAGCTAAAAAATGCATGTGGAACCCAGAGTATGATCAACCGTGTGATCGGGAGACGTGTTCCAATATGTGTCAGTTTTCGTCCCCTGGTACTCGGGTGCAACATTCCAGACGCTTTACTAACACTCTCCCGACTTGGAGAGTCAGTGCCTTTAACCTCCTGTTTGGCCCAGTTTGCAATTTCTGCGGAAGATGAACAGGAATAGGGAGAACCAATGAGAGACTAGCTGGAGGTGTCTGGACGGGCCAATTTAACTCTCATTTCCCACCAGGAAGAGGAATGAACCAAAGGCTCAGCGTGCCGTGCCGGAACCAGATTAGGGCCTGAAGCCATCCTGCGGTGTTGCGGCCAGCTCACGAGAAAGCGAGTTGAAGAAAGGAGCCCAGGGGCACTGTAATACACAAACCTGCAGAGTTATAAATGACAGCTATCGTCCAAAAATATACTGAAGTAAGGCTGCCAAGAGGACTTGAAAGCGGGGCAGAATTGCAGGAAACCGATTTCAGTAGGTAGACTGGAATTGCATTTAAAGCATAGGAAAAGAGGCAGAACGTCCACAATGATGCACTTGGCCAAAAAGGGCGTATGCGTTTTTTCCTGAGAATATTCAGGAAAAAACGCATACGCCCATTTTGGCCAACCAAGCAAGCTTGCAAAGGAAATCTGCACTACAATGAAGTCTCACTTCCCCCCGGTCAAAAGGGCCATCTGAAAAAAGTGTAAAATCCAGAAAGGCAGGACAGGCCATGGAGAACTGGGAGCCTTGTTATGCTGATGGGCAGGATGTAAATTGCCAACAGCCACTCGGGAGAAGTGTATGGTGTTTCCTGAAACATCTAAAAAACAAAGCAACAGAACCTAGGGCACTTCCACTTATGGACCTATAGCTTAGGGAAATTAAAATCAAAAAGACACAGCCACCCCAAAGGTTGGGACGGCTCTGTTTACAAGAACCTGGTTTACGGTACAAGTTCAATATTGCAGAAAGTGAAAAATGGATAAAGAAGTTGTGGTACTTACGTACAATGCAATAACACTCAGCAAGGAAATCTATGTCATCAGGCCCGTAGCAGCATAATGAGTGGATTCAGGTATGATGATTCTAACTGAAATAAGTCACACAGAAAAAGAAACATCATAAGATATCACTAATACACGGAATGTAAACTTGGCTACACAGGAACTGAATTCCAAAACAGAACAGGTTCTCAAATTTAGAAACCCATCATATGCTTGCTTAAGGGGAAAGGTGAGTTGGGGTGCTGCATAAAAGCAAAGATTGAAATGAGCACAGATAAAGTTCCTTAAGCCAAATATGGAATACACAAGAGCTACTCCTTGCTCAACGAAATGGACTCAACATCCCATATTAAATGCCTAAGAGTGTACCTGACTAGGAAGTATCTTAAAACCTATGGATTGCTATGTCTCCGAAAGAGAATCAAGCGTGTGTACAGGGGCATAAACGCAGCAGTGATAGGATTGGAGAGGTTCGGTGAGCAAATGAAGACCCTTTGAAGTCATATTGCATGGTACCCATTCCACGGGTCTCAACTCTCCAGGTTTAAGGGATTCTTTCTTCAGCTAAAACATGCATGTGGAACCCAGAGTATGATCAACCGTGTGATCGGGAGACGTGTTCCAATATGTGTCAGTTTTCGTCCCCTGGTACTCGGGTGCAACATTCCAGACGCTTTACTAACACTCTCCCGACTTGGAGAGTCAGTGCCTTTAACCTCCTGTTTGGCCCAGTTTGCAATTTCTGCGGAAGATGAACAGGAATAGGGAGAACCAATGAGAGACTAGCTGGAGGTGTCTGGACGGGCAAATTTAACTCTCATTTCCCACCAGGAAGAGGAATTAACCAAAGGCTCAGTGTACCGTGCCGGAACCAGATTAGGGCCTGAAGCCATCCTGCGGTGTTGCGGCCAGCTCACGAGAAAGCGAGTTGAAGAAAGGAGCTCAGGGGCACTGTAATTCACAAACCTGCAGAGTTATAAATGACAGCTATCGTCCAAAAATATACTGAAGTAAGGCTGCCAAGAGGACTTGAAAGCGGGGCAGAATTGCAGGAAACCGATTTCAGGAGATAGACTGGAATTGCATTTAAAGCATAGGAAAAGAGGCAGAACGTCCACAATGATGCACTTGGCCAAAAAGGGCGTATGCGTTTTTTCCTGAATATATTCAGGAAAAAACGCATACGCCCTTTTTGGCCAACCAAGCAAGCTTGCAAAGGAAATCTGCACTACAATGAAGTCTCACTTCCCCCCGGTCAAAAGGGCCATCTGAAAAAAGTGTAAAATCCAGAAAGGCAGGACAGGCCATGGAGAACTGGGAGCCTTCTTATGCTGATGGGCGGGATGTCAATTGCCAATAGCCACTCCAGAGAACTGTATGGTGTTTCCTGAAACATCTAAAAAACAAAGCAACAGAGCCTAGGGCACTTCCACTTATGGTCCTATAGCTTAGGGAAATTAAAATCAAAAAGACACAGCCACCCCAAAGGTTGGGACGGCTCTGTTTACAAGAACCTGGTTTACGGTACAAGTTCAATATCGCAGAAAGTGAAAAATGGATAAAGAAGTTGTGGTACTTACGTACAATGCAATATCCCTCAGCAAGGAAATCTATGTCATCAGGCCCGTAGCAGCATAATGAGTGGATCCAGGTATGATGATTCTAACTGAAATAAGTCACACAGAAAAAGAAACATCATAAGATATCACTAATACACGGAATGTAAACTTGGCTACACAGGAACTGAATTACAAAACAGAACACGTTCTCAAATTTAGAAACCCAACATATGCCTGCTTAAGGGGAAAGTTGAGTTGGGGTAATGCATAAAACCAGAGATTGAAATGAGCACAGATAAAGTTCCTTAAGCCAAATATGGAATAGACAAGAGCTACTCCTTGCTCAACGAAATGGACTCAACACACCATATTCAATGCCAAAGAGTGTACCTGACTAGGAAGTATCTTAAAACCTATGGATTGCTATGTCTCCGAAAGAGAATCAAGCGTGTGTACAGGGGCATAAACGCAGCAGTGATAGGACTGGAGAGGTTCGGTGAGCAAATGAAGATCCTTTGAAGTCATATTGCATGGTACCCATTCCACGGGTCTCAACTCTCCAGGTTTAAGGTATTCTTCCTTCAGCTAAAAAATGCATGTGGAACCCAGAGTATGATCAACCGTGTGATCGGGAGACGTGTTCCAATATGTGTCAGTTTTCGTCCCCTGGTACTCGGGTGCAACATTCCAGACGCTTTACTAACACTCTCCCGACTTGGAGAGTCAGTGCCTTTAACCTCCTGTTTGGCCCAGTTTGCAATTTCTGCGGAAGATGAACAGGAATAGGGAGAACCAATGACATACTAGCTGGAGGTGTCTGGACGGGCAAATTTAACTCTCATTTCCCACCAGGAAGAGGAATGAACCAAAGGCTCAGCGTGCCGTGCCAGAACCAGATTAGGGCCTGAAGCCATCCTGCGGTGTTGCGGCCAGCTCACGAGAAAGCGAGTTGAAGAAAGGAGCTCAGGGGCACTGTAATTCACAAACCTGCAGAGTTATAAATGACAGCTATCGTCCAAAAATATACTGAAGTAAGGCTGCCAAGAGGACTTGAAAGCGGGGCAGAATTGCAGGAAACCGATTTCAGGAGGTAGACTGGAATTGCATTTAAAGCATAGGAAAAGAGGCAGAACGTCCACAATGATGCACTTGGCCAAAAAGGGCGTATGCGTTTTTTCCTGAATATATTCAGGAAAAAACGCATACGCCCTTTTTGGCCAACCAAGCAAGCTTGCAAAGGAAATCTGCACTACAATGAAGTCTCACTTCCCACCGGTCAAAAGGGCCATCTGAAAAAAGTGTAAAATCCAGAAAGGCAGAACAGGCCATGGAGAACTGGGAGCCTTGTTATGCTGATGGGCGGGATGTAAATTGCCAACAGCCACTCGGGAGAAGTGTATGGTGTTTCCTGAAACATCTAAAAAACAAAGCAACAGAGCCTAGGGCACTTCCAATTATGGTCCTATAGCTTAGGGAAATTAAAATCAAAAAGACACAGCCACCCCAAAAGTTGGGACGGCTCTGTTTACAGGAACCTGGTTTACGGTACAAGTTCAATATCGCAGAAAGTGAAAAATGGATAAAGAAGTTGTCGTACTTACGTACAATGCAATATCACACAGCAACGAAATCTATGTCATCAGGCCCGTAGCAGCATAATGAGTGGATTCAGGTACGATGATTCTAACTGAAATAAGTCTCACAGAAATAGAAACATCATAAGATATCACTAATACACGGAATGTAAACTTGGCTACACAGGAACTGAATTACAAAACAGAACAGGGTCTCAAATTTAGAAAACCAACTTATGCTTGCTTGAGGGGAAAGGTGAGTTGGGGTGCTACATAAAACCAGAGATTGAAATGAGCACAGATAAAGTTCCTTAAGCCAAATATGGAATAGACAAGAGCTACTCCTTGCTCAACGAAATGGACTCAACACCCCATATTAAACGCCTAAGAATGTACCTGACTAGGAAATATCTTAAAACCTATGGATTGCTATGTCTCCAAAAGAGAATCAAGCGTGTGTACAGGGGCATAAACGCAGCAGTGATAGGACTGGAGAGGTTCGGTGAGCAAATGAAGACCCTTTGAAGTCATATTGCATGGTACCCATTCCACGGGTCTCAACTTTCCAGGTTTAAGGGATTCTTCCTTCAGCTAAAACATGCATGTGGAACCCAGAGTATGATCAACCGTGTGATCGGGAGATGTGTTCCAATATGTGTCAGTTTTCGTCCCCTGGTAGTCGGGTGCATCATTCCAGATGCTTTACTAACACTCTCCCGACTTGGAGAGTCAGTGCCTTTAACCTCCTGTTTGGCCCAGTTTGCAATTTCTGCGGAAGATGAACAGTAATAGGGAGAACGAATGAGAGACTAGCTGGAGGGGTCTGGATGGGCAAATTTAACTCTCATTTCCCACCAGGAAGTGGAATTAACCAAAGGCTCAGCGTGCCGTGCCGGTACCAGATTAGGTCTGAAGCAATCCTGCGGTGTTGCGGCCAGCTCACGAGAAAGCGAGTTGAAGAAAGGAGCTCAGGGGCACTGTAATTCACAAACCTGCAGAGTTATAAATGACAGCTATCGTCCAAAAATATACTGAAGTAAGGCTGCCAAGAGGACTTGATAGTGGGGCAGAATTGCAGGAAACCGATTTCAGGAGGTAGACTGGAATTGCATTTAAAGCATAGGAAAAGAGGCAGAACGTCCACAATGATGCACTTGGCCAAAAAGGGCGTATGCGTTTTTTCCTGAATATATTCAGGAAAAAACGCATACACCCTTTTTGGCCAACCAAGCAAGCTTGCAAAGGAAATCTGCACTACAATGAAGTCTCACTTCCCCCCGGTCAAAAGGGCCATCTGAAAAAAGTGTAAAATCCAGAAAGTCAGGACAGGCCATGGAGACCTGGGAGCCTTGTTATGCTGATGGGCGGGATGTAAATTGCCAACAGCCACTCGGGAGAAGTGTATGGTGTTTCCTGAAACATCTAAAAAACAAAGCAACAGAGCCTAGGGCACTTCCACTTATGGTCCTATAGAATAGGGAAATTAAAATCAAAAAGACACAGCCACCCCAAAGGTTGGGACGGCTCTGTTTACAAGAACGTGGTTTATGGTACAAGTTCAATATCGCAGAAAGTGAAAAATGGATAAAGAAGTTGTGGTACTTACATACAATGCAATATCACTCAGCAAGGAAATCTATGTCATCAGGCCCGTAGCAGCATAATGAGTGGATTCAGGTACGATGATTCTAACTGAAATAAGTCTCACAGGAAAAGAAACATCATAAGATATCACTAATACACGGAATGTAAACTTGGCTACATAGGAACTGAATTACAAAACAGAACAGGGTCTCAAATTTAGAAAACCAACTTATGCTTGCTTAAGGGGAAAGGTGAGTTGGGGTAATGCATAAAACCAGAGATTGAAATGAGCACAGATAAAGTTCCTTAAGCCAAATATGGAATAGACAAGAGCTACTCCTTGCTCAACGAAATGGACTCAACACCCCATATTAAACGCCTAAGAATGTACCTGACTAGGAAGTATCTTAAAACCTATGGACTGCTATGTCTCCGAAAGAGAATCAAGCGTGTGTACAGGGCAATAAACGCAGCAGTGATAGGATTGGAGAGGTTCGGTGAGCAAATGAAGACCCTTTGAAGTCATATTGCATGGTACCCATTCCACGGGTCTCAACTTTCCAGGTTTAAGGTATTCTTCCTTCAGCTAAAACATGCATGTGGAACCCAGAGTATGATCAACCGTGTGAGCGGGAGACGTGTTCAAATATGTGTCAGTTTTCGTCCCCTGGTACTCGGGTGCAACATTCCAGACGCTTTACGAACACTCTCCCGACTTGGAGAGTCAGTGCCTTTAACCTCCTGTTTGGCCCAGTTTGAAATTTCTGCGGAAGATGAACAGGAATAGGGAGAACCAATGACAGACTAGCTGGAGGGGTCTGGACGGGCAAATTTAACTCTCATTTCCCACCAGGAAGAGGAATTAACCAAAGGCTCAACGTGCCGTGCTGGAACCAGATTAGGGCCTGAAGCCATCCTGCGGTGTTGCGGCCAGCTCACGAGAAAGCGAGTTGAAGAAAGCAGCTCAGGGGCACTGTAATTCACAAACCTGCAGAGTTATAAATGACAGCTATCGTCCAAAAATATACTGAAGTAAGGCTGCCAAGAGGACTTGAAAGCGGGGCAGAATTGCAGGAAACCGATTTCAGGAGGTAGACTGGAATTGCATTTAAAGCATAGGAAAAGAGGCAGAACGTCCACAATGATGCACTTGGCCAAAAAGGGCGTATGCGTTTTTTCCTGAATATATTCAGGAAAAAACGCATACGCCCTTTTTGGCCAACCAAGCAAGCTTGCAAAGGAAATCTGCACTACAATGAAGTCTCACTTCCCCCCGGTCAAAAGGGCCATCTGAAAAAAGTGTAAAATCCAGAAAGGCAGGACAGGCCATGGAGAACTGGGAGCCTTCTTATGCTGATGGGCGGGATGTAAATTGCCAACACCCACTCGGGAGAAGTGTATGGTGTTTCCTGAAACATCTAAAAAACAAAGCAACAGAGCCTAGGGCACTTCCACTTATGGTCCTATAGCTTAGGGAAATTAAAATCAAAAAGACACAGCCACCCCAAAGGTTGGGACGGCTCTGTTTACAAGAACCTGGTTTACGGTACAAGTTCAATATCGCAGAAAGTGAAAAATGGATAAAGAAGTTGTGGTACTTACGTACAATGCAGTATCACTCAGCAATGAAATCTATGTCATCAGGCCCGTAGCAGCATAATGAGTGGATTCAGGCACGATGATTCTAACTGAAATAAGTCTCACAGAAAAAGAAACATCATAAGATATCACTAATACACGGAATGTAAACTTGGCTACATAGGAACTGAATTACAAAACAGAACAGGGTCTCAAATTTAGAAAACCAACTTATGCTTGCTTAAGGGGAAAGGTGAGTTGGGGTGCTGCATAAAACCAGAGATTGAAATGAGCACAGATAAATTTCCTTAAGCCAAATATGGAATAGACAAGAGCTACTCCTTGCTCAACGAAATGGACTCAACACCCCATATTAAACGCCTAAGAATGTACCTGACTAGGAAGTATCTTAAAACCTATGGACTGCTATGTCTCCGAAAGAGAATCAAGCGTGTGTACAGGGGCATAAACGCAGCAGTGATAGGATTGGAGAGGTTCGGTGAGCAAATGAAGACCCTTTGAAGTCATATTGCATGGTACCCATTCCACGGGTCTCAACTTTCCAGGTTTAAGGGATTCTTCCTTCAGCTAAAACATGCATGTGGAACCCAGAGTATGATCAACCATGTGATCGGGAAACGTGTTCAAATATGTCTCAGTTTAAGTCCCCTGGTACTCGGGTGCAACATTCCAGACGCTTTACGAACACTCTCCCGACTTGGAGAGTCAGTGCCTTTAACCTCCTGTTTGGCCCAGTTTGCAATTTCTGCGGAAGATGAACAGGAATAGGGAGAACCAATGACAGACTAGCTGGAGGTGTCTGGACGGGCAAATTTAACTCTCATTTCCCACCAGGAAGAGGAATTAACCAAAGGCTCAACGTGCCGTGCTGGAACCAGATTAGGGCCTGAAGCCATCCTGCGGTGTTGCGGCCAGCTCATGAGAAAGCGAGTTGAAGAAAGGAGCTCAGGGGCACTGTAATTCACAAACCTGCAGAGTTATAAATGATAGCTATCGTCCAAAAATATACTGAAGTAAGGCTGCCAAGAGGACTTGAAAGCGGGGCAGAATTGCAGAAAACCGATTTCAGGAGGTAGACTGGAATTGCATTTAAAGCATAGGAAAAGAGGCAGAACGTCCACAATGATGCACTTGGCCAAAAAGGGCGTATGCGTTTTTTCCTGAATATATTCAGGAAAAAACGCATACGCCCTTTTTGGCCAACCAAGCAAGCTTGCAAAGGAAATCTGCACTACAATGAAGTCTCACTTCCCCCCGGTCAAAAGGGCCATCTGAAAAAAGTGTAAAATCCAGAAAGGCAGGACAGGCCATGGAGAACTGGGAGCCTTCTTATGCTGATGGGCGGGATGTAAATTGCCAACAGCCACTCGGGAGAAGTGTATGGTGTTTCCTGAAACATCTAAAAAACAAAGCAACAGAGCCTAGGGCACTTCCACTTATGGTCCTATAGCTTAGGGAAATTAAAATCAAAAAGACACAGCAACCTCAAAGGTTGGGACGGCTCTGTTTACAAGAACCTGGTTTACGGTACAAGTTCAATATCGCAGAAAGTGAAAAATGGATAAAGAAGTTGTGGTACTTACGTACAATGCAGTATCACTCAGCAATGAAATCTATGTCATCAGGCCCGTAGCAGCATA
The DNA here is from genome assembly GCF_949774975.1 of Lagenorhynchus albirostris. Taxonomy (NCBI): domain Eukaryota; kingdom Metazoa; phylum Chordata; class Mammalia; order Artiodactyla; family Delphinidae; genus Lagenorhynchus; species Lagenorhynchus albirostris. The sequence continues at coordinate 84,374 of NW_026783416.1, read as the reverse complement.
ATGAGTGGATTCAGGTATGATGATTCTAACTGAAATAAGTCACACAGAAAAAGAAACATCATAAGATATCACTAATACACGCAATGTAAACTTGGCTACACAGGAACTGAATTACAAAACAGAACAGGGTCTCAAATTTAGAAACCCAACTTATGCTTGCTTAAGGGGAAAGGTGAGTTGGGGTGCTGCATAAAACCAGAGATTGAAATGAGCAATGATAAAGTTCCTTAAGCCAAATATGGAATAGACAAGAGCTACTCCTTTCTCAACGAAATGGACTCAACACCCCATATTAAACGCCTAAGAATGTACCTGACCAGGAAGTATCTTAAAACCTATGGATTGCTATGTCTCCGAAAGAGAATCAAGCGTGTGTACAGGGGCATAAACGCAGCAGTGATAGGACTGGAGAGGTTCGGTGAGCAAATGAAGACCCTTTGAAGACATATTGCATGGTACCCATTCCACGGGTCTCAACTCTCCAGGTTTAAGGTATTCTTCCTTCAGCTAAAACATGCATGTGGAACCCAGAGTATGATCAACCGTGTGATCGGGAGATGTGTTCCAATATGTGTCAGTTTTCGTCCCCTGGTACTCGGGTGCAACATTCCAGATGCTTTACTAACACTCTCCCGACTTGGAGAGTCAGTGCCTTTAACCTCCTGTTTGGCCCAGTTTGCAATTTCTGCGGAAGATGAACAGTAATAGGGAGAACGAATGAGAGACTAGCTGGAGGGGTCTGGATGGGCAAATTTAACTCTCATTTCCCACCAGGAAGAGGAATTAACCAAAGGCTCAGCGTGCCGTGCCGGAACCAGATTAGGGCCTGAAGCAATCCTGCGGTGTTGCGGCCAGCTCACGAGAAAGCGAGTTGAAGAAAGGAGCTCAGGGGCACTGTAATTCACAAACCTGCAGAGTTATAAATGACAGCTATCGTCCAAAAATATACTGAAGTAAGGCTGCCAAGAGGACTTGAAAGTGGGGCAGAATTGCAGGAAACCGATTTCAGGAGGTAGACTGGAATTGCATTTAAAGCATAGGAAAAGAGGCAGAACGTCCACAATGATGCACTTGGCCAAAAAGGGCGTATGCGTTTTTTCCTGAATATATTCAGGAAAAAACGCATACGCCCTTTTTGGCCAACCAAGCAAGCTTGCAAAGGAAATCTGCACTACAATGAAGTCTCACTTCCCCCCGGTCAAAAGGGCCATCTGAAAAAAGTGTAAAATCCAGAAAGTCAGGACAGGCCATGGAGACCTGGGAGCCTTGTTATGCTGATGGGCGGGATGTCAATTGCCAACAGCCACTCTGGAGAAGTGTATGGTGTTTCCTGAAACATCTAAAAAACAAAGCAACAGAGCCTAGGGCACTTCCACTTATGGTCCTATAGAATAGGGAAATTAAAATCAAAAAGACACAGCCACCCCAAAGGTTGGGACGGCTCTGTTTACAAGAACCTGGCTTACGGTACAAGTACAATATCACAGAAAGTGAAAAATGGATAAAGAAGTTGTGGTACTTACGTACAATGCAATATCACACAGCAATGAAATCTATGTCATCAGGCCCGTAGCAGCATAATGAGTGGATTCAGGTACGATGATTCTAACTGAAATAAGTCTCACAGAAAAAGAAACATCATAAGATATCACTAATACACGGAATGTAAACTTGGCTACATAGGAACTGAATTACAAAACAGAACAGGGTCTCAAATTTAGAAAACCAACTTATGCTTGCTTAAGGGGAAAGGTGAGTTGGGGTGCTGCATAAAACCAGAGATTGAAATGAGCACAGATAAAGTTCCTTAAGCCAAATATGGAATAGACAAGAGCTACTCCTTGCTCAACGAAATGGACTCAACACCCCATATTAAACGCCTAAGAATGTACCTGACCAGGAAGTATCTTAAAACCTATGGATTGCTATGTCTCCGAAAGAGAATCAAGCGTGTGTACAGGGGCATAAACGCAGCAGTGATAGGACTGGAGAGGTTCGGTGAGCAAATGAAGACCCTTTGAAGTCATATTGCATGGTACCCATTCCACGGGTCTCAACTCTCCAGGTTTAAGGTATTCTTCCTTCAGCTAAAACATGCATGTGGAACCCAGAGTATGATCAACCATGTGAGCGGGAGACGTGTTCCAATATGTGTCAGTTTTCGTCCCCTGTTACTCGGGTGCAACATTCCAGACGCTTTACTAACACTCTCCCGACTTGGAGAGTCAGTGCCTTTAACCTCCTGTTTGGCCCAGTTTGCAATTTCTGCGGAAGATGAACAGGAATAGGGAGAACCAATGACAGACTAGCTGGAGGTGTCTTGACGGGCAAATTTAACTCTCATTTCGCACCAGGAAGAGGAATTAACCAAAGGCTCAGCGTGCCGTGCCGGAAGCAGATTAGGGCCTGAAGCCATCCTGCGGTGTTGCGGCCAGCTCACGAGAAAGCGAGTTGAAGAAAGGAGCTCAGGGGCACTGTAATTCACAAACATGCAGAGTTATAAATGATAGCTATCGTCCAAAAATATACTGAAGTAAGGCTGCCAAGAGGACTTGAAAGCGGGGCAGAATTGCAGGAAACCGATTTCAGAAGGTAGACTGGAATTGCATTTAAAGCATAGGAAAAGAGGCAGAACGTCCACAATGATGCACTTGGTCAAAAAGGGCGTATGAGTTTTTTCCTGAATATATTCAGGAAAAAACGCATACGCCCTTTTTGGCCAACCAAGCAAGCTTGCAAAGGAAATCTGCACTACAATGAAGTCTCACTTCCCCCCGGTCAAAAGGGCCATCTGAAAAAAGTGTAAAATCCAGAAAGGCAGGACAGGCCATGGAGAACTGGGAGCCTTCTTATGCTGATGGGCGGGATGTAAATTGCCAACAGCCACTCGGGAGAAGTGTATGGTGTTTCCTGAAACATCTAAAAAACAAAGCAACAGAGCCTAGGGCACTTCCACTTATGGTCCTATAGCTTAGGGAAATTAAAATCAAAAAGACACAGCCACCCCAAAGGTTGGGACGGCTCTGTTTACAAGAACGTGGTTTACGGTACAAGTTCAATATCGCAGAAAGTGAAAAATGGATAAAGAAGTTGTGGTACTTACATACAATGCAATATCACTCAGCAATGAAATCTATGTCATCAGGCCCGTAGCAGCATAATGAGTGGATTCAGGTACGATGATTCTAACTGAAATAAGTCTCACAGGAAAAGAAACATCATAAGAAATCACTAATACACGGAATGTAAACTTGGCTACATAGGAACTGAATTACAAATCAGAACAGGGTCTCAAATTTACAAAACCAACATATGCTTGCTTAAGGGGAAAGGTGAGTTGGGGTAATGCATAAAACCAGAGATTGAAATGAACACAGATAAAGTTCCTTAAGCCAAATATGGAATAGACAAGAGCTACTCCTTGCTCAACGAAATGGACTCAACACCCCATATTAAAGGCCTAAGAATGTACCTGACTAGGAAGTATCTTAAAACCTATGGACTGCTATGTCTCCGAAAGAGAATCAAGCGTGTGTACAGGGCCATAAACGCAGCAGTGATAGGATTGGAGAGGTTCGGTGAGCAAATGAAGACCCTTTGAAGTCATATTGCATGGTACCCATTCCACGGGTCTCAACTCTCCAGGTTTAAGGTATTCTTCCTTCAGCTAAAACATGCATGTGGAACCCAGAGTATGATCAACCGTGTGATCGGGAGACGTGTTCCAATATGTCTCAGATTTCATCCCCTGGTACTCGGGTGCAACATTCCAGACGCTTTACGAACACTCTCCCGACTTGGAGAGTCAGTGCCTTTAAACTCCTGTTTGGCCCAGTTTGCAATTTCTGCGGAAGATGAACAGGAATAGGGAGAACCAATGACAGACTAGCTGGAGGTGTCTGGACGGGCAAATTTAACTCTCATTTCCCACCAGGAAGAGGAATTAACCAAAGGCTCAACGTGCCGTGCTGGAACCAGATTAGGGCCTGAAGCCATCCTGCGGTGTTGCGGCCAGCTCACGAGAAAGCGAGTTGAAGAAAGGAGCTCAGGGGCACTGTAATTCACAAACCTGCAGAGTTATAAATGACAGCTATCGTCCAAAAATATACTGAAGTAAGGCTGCCAAGAGGACTTGAAAGTGGGGCAGAATTGCAGGAAACCAATTTCAGGAGGTAGACTGGAATTGCATTTAAAGCATAGGAAAAGAGGCAGAACGTCCACAATGATGCACTTGGCCAAAAAGGGCGTATGCGTTTTTTCCTGAATATATTCAGGAAAAAACACATACGCCCTTTTTGGCCAACCAAGCAAGCTTGCAAAGGAAATCTGCACTACAATGAAGTCTCACTTCCCCCAGGTCAAAGGGGCCATCTGAAAAAAGTGTAAAATCCAGAAAGGCAGGACAGGCGATGGAGAACTAGGAGCCTTCTTATGCTGATGGGCGGGATGTAAATTGCCAACAGCCACTCTGGAGAAGTGTATGGTGTTTCCTGAAACATCTAAAAAACAAAGCAACAGAGCCTAGGGCACTTCCACTTATGGTCCTATAGCTTAGGGAAATTATAATCAAAAAGACACAGCCACCTCAAAAGTTGGGACGGCTCTGTTTACAAGAACCTGGTTTACGGTACAAGTTCAATATCGCAGAAAGTGAAAAATGGATAAAGAAGTTGTGGTACTTACGTACAATGCAGTATCACTCAGCAATGAAATCTATGTCATCAGGCCCGTAGCAGCATAATGAGTGGATTCAGGTAAGATGATTCTAACTGAAATAAGTCACACAGAAAAAGAAACATCATAAGATATCACTAATACACGGAATGTAAACTTGGCTACACAGGAACTGAATTACAAAACAGAACAGGGTCTCAAATTTAGAAACCCAACTTATGCTTGCTTAAGGGGAAAGGTGAGTTGGGGTGCTGCATAAAACCAGAGATTGAAATGAGCAATGATAAAGTTCCTTAAGCCAAATATGGAATAGACAAGAGCTACTCCTTTCTCAACGAAATGGACTCAACACCCCATATTAAACGCCTAAGAATGTACCTGACCAGGAAGTATCTTAAAACCTATGGATTGCTATGTCTCCGAAAGAGAATCAAGCGTGTGTACAGGGGCATAAACGCAGCAGTGATAGGACTGGAGAGGTTCGGTGAGCAAATGAAGACCCTTTGAAGACATATTGCATGGTACCCATTCCACGGGTCTCAACTCTCCAGGTTTAAGGTATTCTTCCTTCAGCTAAAACATGCATGTGGAACCCAGAGTATGATCAACCGTGTGATCGGGAGATGTGTTCCAATATGTGTCAGTTTTCGTCCCCTGGTACTCGGGTGCAACATTCCAGATGCTTTACTAACACTCTCCCGACTTGGAGAGTCAGTGCCTTTAACCTCCTGTTTGGCCCAGTTTGCAATTTCTGCGGAAGATGAACAGTAATAGGGAGAACGAATGAGAGACTAGCTGGAGGGGTCTGGATGGGCAAATTTAACTCTCATTTCCCACCAGGAAGAGGAATTAACCAAAGGCTCAGCGTGCCGTGCCGGAACCAGATTAGGGCCTGAAGCAATCCTGCGGTGTTGCGGCCAGCTCACGAGAAAGCGAGTTGAAGAAAGGAGCTCAGGGGCACTGTAATTCACAAACCTGCAGAGTTATAAATGACAGCTATCGTCCAAAAATATACTGAAGTAAGGCTGCCAAGAGGACTTGAAAGTGGGGCAGAATTGCAGGAAACCGATTTCAGGAGGTAGACTGGAATTGCATTTAAAGCATAGGAAAAGAGGCAGAACGTCCACAATGATGCACTTGGCCAAAAAGGGCGTATGCGTTTTTTCCTGAATATATTCAGGAAAAAACGCATACGCCCTTTTTGGCCAACCAAGCAAGCTTGCAAAGGAAATCTGCACTACAATGAAGTCTCACTTCCCCCCGGTCAAAAGGGCCATCTGAAAAAAGTGTAAAATCCAGAAAGTCAGGACAGGCCATGGAGACCTGGGAGCCTTGTTATGCTGATGGGCGGGATGTCAATTGCCAACAGCCACTCTGGAGAAGTGTATGGTGTTTCCTGAAACATCTAAAAAACAAAGCAACAGAGCCTAGGGCACTTCCACTTATGGTCCTATAGAATAGGGAAATTAAAATCAAAAAGACACAGCCACCCCAAAGGTTGGGACGGCTCTGTTTACAAGAACCTGGCTTACGGTACAAGTACAATATCACAGAAAGTGAAAAATGGATAAAGAAGTTGTGGTACTTACGTACAATGCAATATCACACAGCAATGAAATCTATGTCATCAGGCCCGTAGCAGCATAATGAGTGGATTCAGGTACGATGATTCTAACTGAAATAAGTCTCACAGAAAAAGAAACATCATAAGATATCACTAATACACGGAATGTAAACTTGGCTACATAGGAACTGAATTACAAAACAGAACAGGGTCTCAAATTTAGAAAACCAACTTATGCTTGCTTAAGGGGAAAGGTGAGTTGGGGTGCTGCATAAAACCAGAGATTGAAATGAGCACAGATAAAGTTCCTTAAGCCAAATATGGAATAGACAAGAGCTACTCCTTGCTCAACGAAATGGACTCAACACCCCATATTAAACGCCTAAGAATGTACCTGACCAGGAAGTATCTTAAAACCTATGGATTGCTATGTCTCCGAAAGAGAATCAAGCGTGTGTACAGGGGCATAAACGCAGCAGTGATAGGACTGGAGAGGTTCGGTGAGCAAATGAAGACCCTTTGAAGTCATATTGCATGGTACCCATTCCACGGGTCTCAACTCTCCAGGTTTAAGGTATTCTTCCTTCAGCTAAAACATGCATGTGGAACCCAGAGTATGATCAACCATGTGAGCGGGAGACGTGTTCCAATATGTGTCAGTTTTCGTCCCCTGTTACTCGGGTGCAACATTCCAGACGCTTTACTAACACTCTCCCGACTTGGAGAGTCAGTGCCTTTAACCTCCTGTTTGGCCCAGTTTGCAATTTCTGCGGAAGATGAACAGGAATAGGGAGAACCAATGACAGACTAGCTGGAGGTGTCTTGACGGGCAAATTTAACTCTCATTTCGCACCAGGAAGAGGAATTAACCAAAGGCTCAGCGTGCCGTGCCGGAAGCAGATTAGGGCCTGAAGCCATCCTGCGGTGTTGCGGCCAGCTCACGAGAAAGCGAGTTGAAGAAAGGAGCTCAGGGGCACTGTAATTCACAAACATGCAGAGTTATAAATGATAGCTATCGTCCAAAAATATACTGAAGTAAGGCTGCCAAGAGGACTTGAAAGCGGGGCAGAATTGCAGGAAACCGATTTCAGAAGGTAGACTGGAATTGCATTTAAAGCATAGGAAAAGAGGCAGAACGTCCACAATGATGCACTTGGTCAAAAAGGGCGTATGAGTTTTTTCCTGAATATATTCAGGAAAAAACGCATACGCCCTTTTTGGCCAACCAAGCAAGCTTGCAAAGGAAATCTGCACTACAATGAAGTCTCACTTCCCCCCGGTCAAAAGGGCCATCTGAAAAAAGTGTAAAATCCAGAAAGGCAGGACAGGCCATGGAGAACTGGGAGCCTTCTTATGCTGATGGGCGGGATGTAAATTGCCAACAGCCACTCGGGAGAAGTGTATGGTGTTTCCTGAAACATCTAAAAAACAAAGCAACAGAGCCTAGGGCACTTCCACTTATGGTCCTATAGCTTAGGGAAATTAAAATCAAAAAGACACAGCCACCCCAAAGGTTGGGACGGCTCTGTTTACAAGAACGTGGTTTACGGTACAAGTTCAATATCGCAGAAAGTGAAAAATGGATAAAGAAGTTGTGGTACTTACATACAATGCAATATCACTCAGCAATGAAATCTATGTCATCAGGCCCGTAGCAGCATAATGAGTGGATTCAGGTACGATGATTCTAACTGAAATAAGTCTCACAGGAAAAGAAACATCATAAGAAATCACTAATACACGGAATGTAAACTTGGCTACATAGGAACTGAATTACAAATCAGAACAGGGTCTCAAATTTACAAAACCAACATATGCTTGCTTAAGGGGAAAGGTGAGTTGGGGTAATGCATAAAACCAGAGATTGAAATGAACACAGATAAAGTTCCTTAAGCCAAATATGGAATAGACAAGAGCTACTCCTTGCTCAACGAAATGGACTCAACACCCCATATTAAAGGCCTAAGAATGTACCTGACTAGGAAGTATCTTAAAACCTATGGACTGCTATGTCTCCGAAAGAGAATCAAGCGTGTGTACAGGGCCATAAACGCAGCAGTGATAGGATTGGAGAGGTTCGGTGAGCAAATGAAGACCCTTTGAAGTCATATTGCATGGTACCCATTCCACGGGTCTCAACTCTCCAGGTTTAAGGTATTCTTCCTTCAGCTAAAACATGCATGTGGAACCCAGAGTATGATCAACCGTGTGATCGGGAGACGTGTTCCAATATGTCTCAGATTTCATCCCCTGGTACTCGGGTGCAACATTCCAGACGCTTTACGAACACTCTCCCGACTTGGAGAGTCAGTGCCTTTAAACTCCTGTTTGGCCCAGTTTGCAATTTCTGCGGAAGATGAACAGGAATAGGGAGAACCAATGACAGACTAGCTGGAGGTGTCTGGACGGGCAAATTTAACTCTCATTTCCCACCAGGAAGAGGAATTAACCAAAGGCTCAACGTGCCGTGCTGGAACCAGATTAGGGCCTGAAGCCATCCTGCGGTGTTGCGGCCAGCTCACGAGAAAGCGAGTTGAAGAAAGGAGCTCAGGGGCACTGTAATTCACAAACCTGCAGAGTTATAAATGACAGCTATCGTCCAAAAATATACTGAAGTAAGGCTGCCAAGAGGACTTGAAAGTGGGGCAGAATTGCAGGAAACCAATTTCAGGAGGTAGACTGGAATTGCATTTAAAGCATAGGAAAAGAGGCAGAACGTCCACAATGATGCACTTGGCCAAAAAGGGCGTATGCGTTTTTTCCTGAATATATTCAGGAAAAAACACATACGCCCTTTTTGGCCAACCAAGCAAGCTTGCAAAGGAAATCTGCACTACAATGAAGTCTCACTTCCCCCAGGTCAAAGGGGCCATCTGAAAAAAGTGTAAAATCCAGAAAGGCAGGACAGGCGATGGAGAACTAGGAGCCTTCTTATGCTGATGGGCGGGATGTAAATTGCCAACAGCCACTCTGGAGAAGTGTATGGTGTTTCCTGAAACATCTAAAAAACAAAGCAACAGAGCCTAGGGCACTTCCACTTATGGTCCTATAGCTTAGGGAAATTATAATCAAAAAGACACAGCCACCTCAAAAGTTGGGACGGCTCTGTTTACAAGAACCTGGTTTACGGTACAAGTTCAATATCGCAGAAAGTGAAAAATGGATAAAGAAGTTGTGGTACTTACGTACAATGCAGTATCACTCAGCAATGAAATCTATGTCATCAGGCCCGTAGCAGCATAATGAGTGGATTCAGGTAAGATGATTCTAACTGAAATAAGTCACACAGAAAAAGAAACATCATAAGATATCACTAATACACGGAATGTAAACTTGGCTACACAGGAACTGAATTACAAAACAGAACAGGGTCTCAAATTTAGAAAACCAACTTATGCTTGCTTAAGGGGAAAGGTGAGTTGGGGTGCTGCATAAAACCAGAGATTGAAATGAGCACAGATAAAGTTCCTTAAGCCAAATATGGAATAGACAAGAGCTACTCCTTGCTCAACGAAATGGACTCAACACCCCATATTAAACGCCTAAGAATGTACCTGACCAGGAAGTATCTTAAAACCTATGGATTGCTATGTCTCCGAAAGAGAATCAAGCGTGTGTACAGGGGCATAAACGCAGCAGTGATAGGACTGGAGAGGTTCGGTGAGCAAATGAAGACCCTTTGAAGTCATATTGCATGGTACAGATTCCACGGGTCTCAACTCTCCAGGTTTAAGGTGTTCTTCCTTCAGCTAAAAAATGCATGTGGAACCCAGAGTATGATCAACCGTGTGATCGGGAGACGTGTTCCAATATGTGTCAGTTTTCGTCCCCTGGTACTCGGGTGCAACATTCCAGACGCTTTACTAACACTCTCCCGACTTGGAGAGTCAGTGCCTTTAACCTCCTGTTTGGCCCAGTTTGCAATTTCTGCGGAAGATGAACAGGAATAGGGAGAACCAATGAGAGACTAGCTGGAGGTGTCTGGACGGGCAAATTTAACTCTCATTTCCCACCAGGAAGAGGAATTAACCAAAGGCTCAACGTGCCGTGCTGGAACCAGATTAGGGCCTGAAGCCATCCTGCGGTGTTGCGGCCAGCTCACGAGAAAGCGAGTTGAAGAAAGGAGCTCAGGGGCACTGTAATTCACTAACCTGCAGAGTTATAAATGATAGCTATCGTCCAAAAATATACTGAAGTAAGGCTGCCAAGAGGACTTGAAAGCGGTGCAGAATTGCTGGAAACCGATTTCGGGAGGTAGACTGGAATTGCATTTAAAGCATAGGAAAAGAGGCAGAACGTCCACAATGATGCACTTGGCCAAAAAGTGCGTATGCGTTTTTTCCTGAATATATTCAGGAAAAAACGCATACGCCCTTTTTGGCCAACCAAGCAAGCTTGCGAAGGAAATCTGCACTACAATGAATTCTCACTTCCCCCCGCTCAAAAGGGCCATCTGAAAAAAGTGTAAAATCCAGAAAGGCAGGACAGGCCATGGAGAAGTGGGAGCCTAGTTATGCTGATGGGCGGGATGTAAATTGCCAACAGCCACTCGGGAGAAGTGTATGGTGTTTCCTGAAACATCTAAAAAACAAAGCAACAGAGCTTAGGGCACTTCCACTCATCGTCCTATAGAATAGGGAAATTAAAATCAAAAAGACACAGCCACCCCAAAAGTTGGGACGGCTCTGTTTACAAGAACCTGGCTTACGGTACAAGTACAATATCACAGAAAGTGAAAAATGGATAAAGAAGTTGTGGTACTTACGTACAATGCAATATCACACAGCAATGAAATCTATGTCATCAGGCCCGTAGCAGCATAATGAGTGGATTCAGGTACGATGATTCTAACTGAAATAAGTCACACAGAAAAAGAAACATCATAAGATATCACTAATACACGGAATGTAAACTTGGCTACAGAGGAACTGAATTACAAAACAGAAAAGGGTCTCAAATTTAGAAACCCAACTTATGCTTGCTTAAGGGGAAAGGTGAGTTGGGGTGCTGCATAAAACCAGAGATTGAAATGAGCACAGATAAAGTTCCTTAAGCCAAATATGGAATAGACAAGAGCTACTCCTTGCTCAACGAAATGGACTCAACACACCATATTAAATGCCTAAGAGTGTACCTGACTAGGAAGTATCTTAAAACCTATGGATTGCTATGTCTCCGAAAGAGAATCAAGCGTGTGTACAGGGGCATAAACGCAGCAGTGATAGGACTGGAGAGGTTCGGTGAGCAAATGAAGACCCTTTGAAGTCATATTGCATGGTACCCATTGCACGGGTCTCAACTCTCCAGGTTTAAGGTGTTCTTCCTTCAGCTAAAAAATGCATGTGGAACCCAGAGTATGATCAACCGTGTGATCGGGAGACGTGTTCCAATATGTGTCAGTTTTCGTCCCCTGGTACTCGGGTGCAACATTCCAGACGCTTTACTAACACTCTCTCGACTTGGAGAGTCAGTGCCTTTAACCTCCTGTTTGGCCCAGTTTGCAATTTCTGCGGAAGATGAACAGGAATAGGGAGAACCAATGAGAGACTAGCTGGAGGTGTCTGGACGGGCCAATTTAACTCTCATTTCCCACCAGGAAGAGGAATGAACCAAAGGCTCAGCGTGCCGTGCCGGAACCAGATTAGGGCCTGAAGCCATCCTGCGGTGTTGCGGCCAGCTCACGAGAAAGCGAGTTGAAGAAAGGAGCCCAGGGGCACTGTAATACACAAACCTGCAGAGTTATAAATGACAGCTATCGTCCAAAAATATACTGAAGTAAGGCTGCCAAGAGGACTTGAAAGCGGGGCAGAATTGCAGGAAACCGATTTCAGTAGGTAGACTGGAATTGCATTTAAAGCATAGGAAAAGAGGCAGAACGTCCACAATGATGCACTTGGCCAAAAAGGGCGTATGCGTTTTTTCCTGAGAATATTCAGGAAAAAACGCATACGCCCTTTTTGGCCAACCAAGCAAGCTTGCAAAGGAAATCTGCACTACAATGAAGTCTCACTTCCCCCCGGTCAAAAGGGCCATCTGAAAAAAGTGTAAAATCCAGAAAGGCAGGACAGGCCATGGAGAAGTGGGAGCCTTGTTATGCTGATGGGCGGGATGTAAATTGCCAACAGCCACTCGGGAGAAGTGTATGGTGTTTCCTGAAACATCTAAAAAACAAAGCAACAGAACCTAGGGCACTTCCACTTATGGTCCTATAGCTTAGGGAAATTAAAATCAAAAAGACACAGCCACCCCAAAGGTTGGGACGGCTCTGTTTACAAGAACCTGGTTTACGGTACAAGTTCAATATTGCAGAAAGTGAAAAATGGATAAAGAAGTTGTGGTACTTACGCAAAATGCAATAACACTCAGCAAGGAAATCTATGTCATCAGGCCCGTAGCAGCATAATGAGTGGATTCAGGTATGATGATTCTAACTGAAATAAGTCACACAGAAAAAGAAACATCATAAGATATCACTAATACACGCAATGTAAACTTGGCTACACAGGAACTGAATTCCAAAACAGAACAGGTTCTCAAATTTAGAAACCCATCATATGCTTGCTTAAGGGGAAAGGTGAGTTGGGGTGCTGCATAAAACCAAAGATTGAAATGAGCACAGATAAAGTTCCTTAAGCCAAATATGGAATAGACAAGAGCTACTCCTTGCTCAACGAAATGGACTCAACACCCCATATTAAATGCCTAAGAGTGTACCTGACTAGGAAGTATCTTAAAACCTATGGATTGCTATGTCTCCGAAAGAGAATCAAGCGTGTGTACAGGGGCATAAACGCAGCAGTGATAGGATTGGAGAGGTTCGGTGAGCAAATGAAGACCCTTTGAAGTCATATTGCATGGTACCCATTCCACGGGTCTCAACTCTCCAGGTTTAAGGGATTCTTTCTTCAGCTAAAACATGCATGTGGAACCCAGAGTATGATCAACCGTGTGATCGGGAGACGTGTTCCAATATGTGTCAGTTTTCGTCCCCTGGTACTCGGGTGCAACATTCCAGACGCTTTACTAACACTCTCCCGACTTGGAGAGTCAGTGCCTTTAACCTCCTGTTTGGCCCAGTTTGCAATTTCTGCGGAAGATGAACAGGAATAGGGAGAACCAATGAGAGACTAGCTGGAGGTGTCTGGACGGGCAAATTTAACTCTCATTTCCCACCAGGAAGTGGAATTAACCAAAGGCTCAGTGTACCGTGCCGGAACCAGATTAGGGCCTGAAGCCATCCTGCGGTGTTGCGGCCAGCTCACGAGAAAGCGAGTTGAAGAAAGGAGCTCAGGGGCACTGTAATTCACAAACCTGCAGAGTTATAAATGACAGCTATCGTCCAAAAATATACTGAAGTAAGGCTGCCAAGAGGACTTGAAAGCGGGGCAGAATTGCAGGAAACCGATTTCAGGAGGTAGACTGGAATTGCATTTAAAGCATAGGAAAAGAGGCAGAACGTCCACAATGATGCACTTGGCCAAAAAGGGCGTATGCGTTTTTTCCTGAATATATTCAGGAAAAAACGCATACGCCCTTTTTGGCCAACCAAGCAAGCTTGCAAAGGAAATCTGCACTACAATGAAGTCTCACTTCCCCCCGGTCAAAAGGGCCATCTGAAAAAAGTGTAAAATCCAGAAAGGCAGGACAGGCCATGGAGAACTGGGAGCCTTGTTATGCTGATGGGCGGGATGTCAATTGCCAAAAGCCACTCGGGAGAAGTGTATGGTGTTTCCTGAAACATCTAAAAAACAAAGCAACAGAGCCTAGGGCACTTCCACTTATCATCCTATAGAATAGGGAAATTAAAATCAAAAAGACACAGCCACCCCAAAGGTTGGGACGGCTCTGTTTACAAGAACCTGGCTTAAGGTACAAGTACAATATCACAGAAAGTGAAAAATGGATAAAGAAGTTGTGGTACTTACGTACAATGCAATATCACACAGCAAGGAAATCTATGTCATCAGGCCCGTAGCAGCATAATGAGTGGATTCAGTTACGATGATTCTAACTGAAATAAGTCTCACAGGAAAAGAAACATCATAAGATATCACTAATACACGGAATGTAAACTTGGCTACACAGGAACTGAATTACAAAACAGAACAGGGTCTCAAATTTAGAAACCCAACTTATGCTTGCTTAAGGGGAAAGGTGAGTTGGGGTGCTGCATAAAACCAGAGATTGAAATGAGCACAGATAAAGTTCCTTAAGCCAAATATGGAATAGACAAGAGCTACTCCTTGCTCAAGGAAATGGACTCAACACCCCATATTAAACGCCTAAGAATGTACCTGACTAGGAAGTATCCTAAAACCTATGGATTGCTATGTCTCCGAAAGAGAATCAAGCGTGTGTACAGGGGCATAAACGCAGCAGTGATAGGACTGGAGAGGTTCGGTGAGCAAATGAAGACCCTTTGAAGTCATATTGCATGGTACCCATTCCACGGGTCTCAACTCTCCATGTTTAAGGTATTCTTCCTTCAGCTAAAACATGCATGTGGAACCCAGAGTATGATCAACCGTGTGATCGGGAGATGTGTTCCAATATGTGTCAGTTTTCGTCCCCTGGTACTCGGGTGCAACATTCCAGATGCTTTACTAACACTCTCCCGACTTGGAGAGTCAGTGCCTTTAACCTCCTGTTTGGCCCAGTTTGCAATTTCTGCGGAAGATGAACAGGAATAGGGAGAACCAATGAGAGACTAGCTGGAGGTGTCTGGACGGGCAAATTTAACTCTCATTTCCCACCAGGAAGAGGAATTAACCAAAGGCTCAGCGTGCCGTGCCGGAACCAGATTAGGGCCTGAAGCCATCCTGCGGTGTTGCGGCCAGCTCACGAGAAAGCGAGTTGAAGAAAGGAGCTCAGGGGCACTGTAATTCACAAACCTGCAGAGTTATAAATGACAGCTATCGTCCAAAAATATACTGAATTAAGGCTGCCAAGAGGACTTGAAAGCGGGGCAGAATTGCAGGAAACCGATTTCAGGAGGTAGACTGGAATTGCATTTAAAGCATAGGAAAAGAGGCAGAACGTCCACAATGATGCACTTGGCCAAAAAGGGCGTATGCGTTTTTTCCTGAATATATTCAGGAAAAAACGCATACGCCCTTTTTGGCCAACCAAGCAAGCTTGCAAAGGAAATCTGCACTACAATGAAGTCTCACTTCCCCCCGGTCAAAAGGGCCATCTGAAAAAAGTATAAAATCCAGAAAGGCAGGACAGGCCATGGAGAACTGGGAGCCTTGTTATGCTGATGGGCGGGATGTAAATTGCCAACAGCCACTCGGGAGAAGTGTATGGTGTTTCCTGAAACATCTAAAAAACAAAGCAACAGAGCCTAGGGCACTTCCACTTATGGTCCTATAGCTTAGGGAAATTAAAATCAAAAAGACACAGCCACCCCAAAGGTTGGGACGGCTCTGTTTACAAGAACCTGGTTTACGGTACAAGTTCAATATCGCAGAAAGTGAAAAATGGATAAAGAAGTTGTGGTACTTACGTACAATGCAATATCACTCAGCAATGAAATCTATGTCATCAGGCCCGTAGCAGCATAATGAGTGGATTCAGGTATGATGATTCTAACTGAAATAAGTCACACAGAAAAAGAAACATCATAAGATATCACTAATACACGGAATGTAAACTTGGCTACACAGGAACTGAATTCCAAAACAGAACAGGGTCTCAAATTTAGAAAACCAACTTATGCTTGCTTAAGGGGAAGGGTGAGTTGGGGTGCTGCATAAAACCAGAGATTGAAATGAGCACAGATAAAGTTCCTTAAACCAAATATGGAATAGACAAGAGCTACTCCTTGCTCAACGAAATGGACTCAACACACCATATTAAATGCCTAAGAGTGTACCTGACTAGGAAGTATCTTAAAACCTATGGATTGCTATGTCTCCGAAAGAGAATCAAGCGTGTGTACAGGGGCATAAACGCAGCAGTGATAGGACTGGAGAGGTTCGGTGAGCAAATGAAGACCCTTTGAAGTCATATTGCATGGTACCCATTGCACGGGTCTCAACTCTCCAGGTTTAAGGTGTTCTTCCTTCAGCTAAAAAATGCATGTGGAACCCAGAGTATGATCAACCGTGTGATCGGGAGACGTGTTCCAATATGTGTCAGTTTTCGTCCCCTGGTACTCGGGTGCAACATTCCAGACGCTTTACTAACACTCTCCCGACTTGGAGAGTCAGTGCCTTTAACCTCCTGTTTGGCCCAGTTTGCAATTTCTGCGGAAGATGAACAGGAATAGGGAGAACCAATGAGAGACTAGCTGGAGGTGTCTGGACGGGCCAATTTAACTCTCATTTCCCACCAGGAAGAGGAATGAACCAAAGGCTCAGCGTGCCGTGCCGGAACCAGATTAGGGCCTGAAGCCATCCTGCGGTGTTGCGGCCAGCTCACGAGAAAGCGAGTTGAAGAAAGGAGCCCAGGGGCACTGTAATACACAAACCTGCAGAGTTATAAATGACAGCTATCGTCCAAAAATATACTGAAGTAAGGCTGCCAAGAGGACTTGAAAGCGGGGCAGAATTGCAGGAAACCGATTTCAGTAGGTAGACTGGAATTGCATTTAAAGCATAGGAAAAGAGGCAGAACGTCCACAATGATGCACTTGGCCAAAAAGGGCGTATGCGTTTTTTCCTGAGAATATTCAGGAAAAAACGCATACGCCCATTTTGGCCAACCAAGCAAGCTTGCAAAGGAAATCTGCACTACAATGAAGTCTCACTTCCCCCCGGTCAAAAGGGCCATCTGAAAAAAGTGTAAAATCCAGAAAGGCAGGACAGGCCATGGAGAACTGGGAGCCTTGTTATGCTGATGGGCAGGATGTAAATTGCCAACAGCCACTCGGGAGAAGTGTATGGTGTTTCCTGAAACATCTAAAAAACAAAGCAACAGAACCTAGGGCACTTCCACTTATGGACCTATAGCTTAGGGAAATTAAAATCAAAAAGACACAGCCACCCCAAAGGTTGGGACGGCTCTGTTTACAAGAACCTGGTTTACGGTACAAGTTCAATATTGCAGAAAGTGAAAAATGGATAAAGAAGTTGTGGTACTTACGTACAATGCAATAACACTCAGCAAGGAAATCTATGTCATCAGGCCCGTAGCAGCATAATGAGTGGATTCAGGTATGATGATTCTAACTGAAATAAGTCACACAGAAAAAGAAACATCATAAGATATCACTAATACACGGAATGTAAACTTGGCTACACAGGAACTGAATTCCAAAACAGAACAGGTTCTCAAATTTAGAAACCCATCATATGCTTGCTTAAGGGGAAAGGTGAGTTGGGGTGCTGCATAAAACCAAAGATTGAAATGAGCACAGATAAAGTTCCTTAAGCCAAATATGGAATAGACAAGAGCTACTCCTTGCTCAACGAAATGGACTCAACACCCCATATTAAATGCCTAAGAGTGTACCTGACTAGGAAGTATCTTAAAACCTATGGATTGCTATGTCTCCGAAAGAGAATCAAGCGTGTGTACAGGGGCATAAACGCAGCAGTGATAGGATTGGAGAGGTTCGGTGAGCAAATGAAGACCCTTTGAAGTCATATTGCATGGTACCCATTCCACGGGTCTCAACTCTCCAGGTTTAAGGGATTCTTTCTTCAGCTAAAACATGCATGTGGAACCCAGAGTATGATCAACCGTGTGATCGGGAGACGTGTTCCAATATGTGTCAGTTTTCGTCCCCTGGTACTCGGGTGCAACATTCCAGACGCTTTACTAACACTCTCCCGACTTGGAGAGTCAGTGCCTTTAACCTCCTGTTTGGCCCAGTTTGCAATTTCTGCGGAAGATGAACAGGAATAGGGAGAACCAATGAGAGACTAGCTGGAGGTGTCTGGACGGGCAAATTTAACTCTCATTTCCCACCAGGAAGAGGAATTAACCAAAGGCTCAGTGTACCGTGCCGGAACCAGATTAGGGCCTGAAGCCATCCTGCGGTGTTGCGGCCAGCTCACGAGAAAGCGAGTTGAAGAAAGGAGCTCAGGGGCACTGTAATTCACAAACCTGCAGAGTTATAAATGACAGCTATCGTCCAAAAATATACTGAAGTAAGGCTGCCAAGAGGACTTGAAAGCGGGGCAGAATTGCAGGAAACCGATTTCAGGAGGTAGACTGGAATTGCATTTAAAGCATAGGAAAAGAGGCAGAACGTCCACAATGATGCACTTGGCCAAAAAGGGCGTATGCGTTTTTTCCTGAATATATTCAGGAAAAAACGCATACGCCCTTTTTGGCCAACCAAGCAAGCTTGCAAAGGAAATCTGCACTACAATGAAGTCTCACTTCCCCCCGGTCAAAAGGGCCATCTGAAAAAAGTGTAAAATCCAGAAAGGCAGGACAGGCCATGGAGAACTGGGAGCCTTCTTATGCTGATGGGCGGGATGTCAATTGCCAATGGCCACTCCAGAGAACTGTATGGTGTTTCCTGAAACATCTAAAAAACAAAGCAACAGAGCCTAGGGCACTTCCACTTATCGTCCTATAGCTTAGGGAAATTAAAATCAAAAAGACACAGCCACCCCAAAGGTTGGGACGGCTCTGTTTACAAGAACCTGGTTTACGGTACAAGTTCAATATCGCAGAAAGTGAAAAATGGATAAAGAAGTTGTGGTACTTACGTACAATGCAATATCCCTCAGCAAGGAAATCTATGTCATCAGGCCCGTAGCAGCATAATGAGTGGATCCAGGTATGATGATTCTAACTGAAATAAGTCACACAGAAAAAGAAACATCATAAGATATCACTAATACACGGAATGTAAACTTGGCTACACAGGAACTGAATTACAAAACAGAACACGTTCTCAAATTTAGAAACCCAACATATGCCTGCTTAAGGGGAAAGTTGAGTTGGGGTAATGCATAAAACCAGAGATTGAAATGAGCACAGATAAAGTTCCTTAAGCCAAATATGGAATAGACAAGAGCTACTCCTTGCTCAACGAAATGGACTCAACACACCATATTCAATGCCAAAGAGTGTACCTGACTAGGAAGTATCTTAAAACCTATGGATTGCTATGTCTCCGAAAGAGAATCAAGCGTGTGTACAGGGGCATAAACGCAGCAGTGATAGGACTGGAGAGGTTCGGTGAGCAAATGAAGACCCTTTGAAGTCATATTGCATGGTACCCATTCCACGGGTCTCAACTCTCCAGGTTTAAGGTATTCTTCCTTCAGCTAAAAAATGCATGTGGAACCCAGAGTATGATCAACCGTGTGATCGGGAGACGTGTTCCAATATGTGTCAGTTTTCGTCCCCTGGTACTCGGGTGCAACATTCCAGACGCTTTACTAACACTCTCCCGACTTGGAGAGTCAGTGCCTTTAACCTCCTGTTTGGCCCAGTTTGCAATTTCTGCGGAAGATGAACAGGAATAGGGAGAACCAATGACATACTAGCTGGAGGTGTCTGGACGGGCAAATTTAACTCTCATTTCCCACCAGGAAGAGGAATGAACCAAAGGCTCAGCGTGCCGTGCCAGAACCAGATTAGGGCCTGAAGCCATCCTGCGGTGTTGCGGCCAGCTCACGAGAAAGCGAGTTGAAGAAAGGAGCTCAGGGGCACTGTAATTCACAAACCTGCAGAGTTATAAATGACAGCTATCTTCCAAAAATATACTGAAGTAAGGCTGCCAAGAGGACTTGAAAGCGGGGCAGAATTGCAGGAAACCGATTTCAGGAGGTAGACTGGAATTGCATTTAAAGCATAGGAAAAGAGGCAGAACGTCCACAATGATGCACTTGGCCAAAAAGGGCGTATGCGTTTTTTCCTGAATATATTCAGGAAAAAACGCATACGCCCTTTTTGGCCAACCAAGCAAGCTTGCAAAGGAAATCTGCACTACAATGAAGTCTCACTTCCCACCGGTCAAAAGGGACATCTGAAAAAAGTGTAAAATCCAGAAAGGCAGAACAGGCCATGGAGAACTGGGAGCCTTGTTATGCTGATGGGCGGGATGTAAATTGCCAACAGCCACTCGGGAGAAGTGTATGGTGTTTCCTGAAACATCTAAAAAACAAAGCAACAGAGCCTAGGGCACTTCCAATTATGGTCCTATAGCTTAGGGAAATTAAAATCAAAAAGACACAGCCACCCCAAAAGTTGGGACGGCTCTGTTTACAGGAACCTGGTTTACGGTACAAGTTCAATATCGCAGAAAGTGAAAAATGGATAAAGAAGTTGTCGTACTTACGTACAATGCAATATCACACAGCAACGAAATCTATGTCATCAGGCCCGTAGCAGCATAATGAGTGGATTCAGGTACGATGATTCTAACTGAAATAAGTCTCACAGAAATAGAAACATCATAAGATATCACTAATACACGGAATGTAAACTTGGCTACACAGGAACTGAATTACAAAACAGAACAGGGTCTCAAATTTAGAAAACCAACTTATGCTTGCTTGAGGGGAAAGGTGAGTTGGGGTGCTACATAAAACCAGAGATTGAAATGAGCACAGATAAAGTTCCTTAAGCCAAATATGGAATAGACAAGAGCTACTCCTTGCTCAACGAAATGGACTCAACACCCCATATTAAACGCCTAAGAATGTACCTGACTAGGAAATATCTTAAAACCTATGGATTGCTATGTCTCCGAAAGAGAATCAAGCGTGTGTACAGGGGCATAAACGCAGCAGTGATAGGACTGGAGAGGTTCGGTGAGCAAATGAAGACCCTTTGAAGTCATATTGCATGGTACCCATTCCACGGGTCTCAACTTTCCAGGTTTAAGGGATTCTTCCTTCAGCTAAAACATGCATGTGGAACCCAGAGTATGATCAACCGTGTGATCGGGAGATGTGTTCCAATATGTGTCAGTTTTCGTCCCCTGGTAGTCGGGTGCATCATTCCAGATGCTTTACTAACACTCTCCCGACTTGGAGAGTCAGTGCCTTTAACCTCCTGTTTGGCCCAGTTTGCAATTTCTGCGGAAGATGAACAGTAATAGGGAGAACGAATGAGAGACTAGCTGGAGGGGTCTGGATGGGCAAATTTAACTCTCATTTCCCACCAGGAAGTGGAATTAACCAAAGGCTCAGCGTGCCGTGCCGGTACCAGATTAGGTCTGAAGCAATCCTGCGGTGTTGCGGCCAGCTCACGAGAAAGCGAGTTGAAGAAAGGAGCTCAGGGGCACTGTAATTCACAAACCTGCAGAGTTATAAATGACAGCTATCGTCCAAAAATATACTGAAGTAAGGCTGCCAAGAGGACTTGAAAGCGGGGCAGAATTGCAGGAAACCGATTTCAGGAGGTAGACTGGAATTGCATTTAAAGCATAGGAAAAGAGGCAGAACGTCCACAATGATGCACTTGGCCAAAAAGGGCGTATGCGTTTTTTCCTGAATATATTCAGGAAAAAACGCATACGCCCTTTTTGGCCAACCAAGCAAGCTTGCAAAGGAAATCTGCACTACAATGAAGTCTCACTTCCCCCCGGTCAAAAGGGCCATCTGAAAAAAGTGTAAAATCCAGAAAGGCAGGACAGGCCATGGAGAACTGGGAGCCTTCTTATGCTGATGGGCGGGATGTAAATTGCCAACACCCACTCGGGAGAAGTGTATGGTGTTTCCTGAAACATCTAAAAAACAAAGCAACAGAGCCTAGGGCACTTCCACTTATGGTCCTATAGCTTAGGGAAATTAAAATCAAAAAGACACAGCCACCCCAAAGGTTGGGACGGCTCTGTTTACAAGAACCTGGTTTACGGTACAAGTTCAATATCGCAGAAAGTGAAAAATGGATAAAGAAGTTGTGGTACTTACGTACAATGCAGTATCACTCAGCAAAGAAATCTATGTCATCAGGCCCGTAGCAGCATAATGAGTGGATTCAGGTATGATGATTCTAACTGAAATAAGTCACACAGAAAAAGAAACATCATAAGTTATCACTAATACACGCAATGTAAACTTGGCTACACAGGAACTGAATTACAAAACAGAACAGGGTCTCAAATTTAGAAACCCAACTTATGCTTGCTTAAGGGGAAAGGTGAGTTGGGGTGCTGCATAAAACCAGAGATTGAAATGAGCACAGATAAAGTTCCTTAAGCCAAATATGGAATAGACAAGAGCTACTCCTTGCTCAAGGAAATGGACTCAACACCCCATATTAAACGCCTAAGAATGTACCTGACTAGGAAGTATCTTAAAACCTATGGATTGCTATGTCTCCGAAAGAGAATCAAGCGTGTGTACAGGGGCATAAACGCAGCAGTGATAGGACTGGAGAGGTTCGGTGAGCAAATGAAGACCCTTTGAAGTCATATTGCATGGTACCCATTCCACGGGTCTCAACTTTCCAGGTTTAAGGGATTCTTCCTTCAGCTAAAACATGCATGTGGAACGCAGAGTATGATCAACCGTGTGATCGGGAGATGTGTTCCAATATGTGTCAGTTTTCGTCCCCTGGTACTCGGGTGCAACATTCCAGATGCTTTACTAACACTCTCCCGACTTGGAGAGTCAGTGCCTTTAACCTCCTGTTTGGCCCAGTTTGCAATTTCTGCGGAAGATGAACAGTAATAGGGAGAACGAATGAGAGACTAGCTGGAGGGGTCTGGATGGGCAAATTTAACTCTCATTTCCCACCAGGAAGAGGAATTAACCAAAGGCTCAGCGTGCCGTGCCGGAACCAGATTAGGGCCTGAAGCAATCCTGCGGTGTTGCGGCCAGCTCACGAGAAAGCGAGTTGAAGAAAGGAGCTCAGGGGCACTGTAATTCACAAACCTGCAGAGTTATAAATGACAGCTATCGTCCAAAAATATACTGAAGTAAGGCTGCCAAGAGGACTTGAAAGTGGGGCAGAATTGCAGGAAACCGATTTCAGGAGGTAGACTGGAATTGCATTTAAAGCATAGGAAAAGAGGCAGAACGTCCACAATGATGCACTTGGCCAAAAAGGGCGTATGCGTTTTTTCCTGAATATATTCAGGTAAAAACGCATACGCCCTTTTTGGCCAACCAAGCAAGCTTGCAAAGGAAATCTGCACTACAATGAAGTCTCACTTCCCCCCGGTCAAAAGGGCCATCTGAAAAAAGTGTAAAATCCAGAAAGTCAGGACAGGCCATGGAGACCTGGGAGCCTTGTTATGCTGATGGGCGGGATGTAAATTGCCAACAGCCACTCGGGAGAAGTGTATGGTGTTTCCTGAAACATCTAAAAAACAAAGCAACAGAGCCTAGGGCACTTCCACTTATGGTCCTATAGCTTAGGGAAATTAAAATCAAAAAGACACAGCCACCCCAAAGGTTAGGACGGCTCTGTTTACAAGAACCTGGTTTACGGTACAAGTTCAATATCGCAGAAAGTGAAAAATGGATAAAGAAGTTGTGGTACTTACGTACAATGCAGTATCACTCAGCAATGAAATCTATGTCATCAGGCCCGTAGCAGCATAATGAGTGGATTCAGGTATGATGATTCTAACTGAAATAAGTCACACAGAAAAAGAAACATCATAAGTTATCACTAATACACGCAATGTAAACTTGGCTACACAGGAACTGAATTACAAAACAGAACAGGGTCTCAAATTTAGAAACCCAACTTATGCTTGCTTAAGGGGAAAGGTGAGTTGGGGTGCTGCATAAAACCAGAGATTGAAATGAGCACAGATAAAGTTCCTTAAGCCAAATATGGAATAGACAAGAGCTACTCCTTGCTCAAGGAAATGGACTCAACACCCCATATTAAACGCCTAAGAATGTACCTGACTAGGAAGTATCTTAAAACCTATGGATTGCTATGTCTCCGAAAGAGAATCAAGCGTGTGTACAGGGGCATAAACGCAGCAGTGATAGGACTGGAGAGGTTCGGTGAGCAAATGAAGACCCTTTGAAGTCATATTGCATGGTACCCATTCCACGGGTCTCAACTTTCCAGGTTTAAGGGATTCTTCCTTCAGCTAAAACATGCATGTGGAACGCAGAGTATGATCAACCGTGTGATCGGGAGATGTGTTCCAATATGTGTCAGTTTTCGTCCCCTGGTACTCGGGTGCAACATTCCAGATGCTTTACTAACACTCTCCCGACTTGGAGAGTCAGTGCCTTTAACCTCCTGTTTGGCCCAGTTTGCAATTTCTGCGGAAGATGAACAGTAATAGGGAGAACGAATGAGAGACTAGCTGGAGGGGTCTGGATGGGCAAATTTAACTCTCATTTCCCACCAGGAAGAGGAATTAACCAAAGGCTCAGCGTGCCGTGCCGGAACCAGATTAGGGCCTGAAGCCATCCTGCGGTGTTGCGGCCAGCTCACGAGAAAGCGAGTTGAAGAAAGGAGCCCAGGGGCACTGTAATACACAAACCTGCAGAGTTATAAATGACAGCTATCGTCCAAAAATATACTGAAGTAAGGCTGCCAAGAGGACTTGAAAGCGGGGCAGAATTGCAGGAAACCGATTTCAGTAGGTAGACTGGAATTGCATTTAAAGCATAGGAAAAGAGGCAGAACGTCCACAATGATGCACTTGGCCAAAAAGGGCGTATGCGTTTTTTCCTGAATATATTCAGGAAAAAACGCATACGCCCTTTTTGGCCAACCAAGCAAACTTGCAAAGGAAATCTGCACTACAATGAAGTCTCACTTCCCACCGGTCAAAAGGGCCATCTGAAAAAAGTGTAAAATCCAGAAAGGCAGAACAGGCCATGGAGAACTGGGAGCCTTGTTATGCTGATGGGCGGGATGTAAATTGCCAACAGCCACTCGGGAGAAGTGTATGGTGTTTCCTGAAACATCTAAAAAACAAAGCAACAGAGCCTAGGGCACTTCCAATTATGGTCCTATAGCTTAGGGAAATTAAAATCAAAAAGACACAGCCACCCCAAAAGTTGGGACGGCTCTGTTTACAGGAACCTGGTTTACGGTACAAGTTCAATATCGCAGAAAGTGAAAAATGGATAAAGAAGTTGTCGTACTTACGTACAATGCAATATCACACAGCAACGAAATCTATGTCATCAGGCCCGTAGCAGCATAATGAGTGGATTCAGGTACGATGATTCTAACTGAAATAAGTCTCACAGAAATAGAAACATCATAAGATATCACTAATACACGGAATGTAAACTTGGCTACACAGGAACTGAATTACAAAACAGAACAGGGTCTCAAATTTAGAAAACCAACTTATGCTTGCTTGAGGGGAAAGGTGAGTTGGGGTGCTACATAAAACCAGAGATTGAAATGAGCACAGATAAAGTTCCTTAAGCCAAATATGGAATAGACAAGAGCTACTCCTTGCTCAACGAAATGGACTCAACACCCCATATTAAACGCCTAAGAATGTACCTGACTAGGAAATATCTTAAAACCTATGGATTGCTATGTCTCCGAAAGAGAATCAAGCGTGTGTACAGGGGCATAAACGCAGCAGTGATAGGACTGGAGAGGTTCGGTGAGCAAATGAAGACCCTTTGAAGTCATATTGCATGGTACCCATTCCACGGGTCTCAACTTTCCAGGTTTAAGGGATTCTTCCTTCAGCTAAAACATGCATGTGGAACCCAGAGTATGATCAACCGTGTGATCGGGAGATGTGTTCCAATATGTGTCAGTTTTCGTCCCCTGGTAGTCGGGTGCATCATTCCAGATGCTTTACTAACACTCTCCCGACTTGGAGAGTCAGTGCCTTTAACCTCCTGTTTGGCCCAGTTTGCAATTTCTGCGGAAGATGAACAGTAATAGGGAGAACGAATGAGAGACTAGCTGGAGGGGTCTGGATGGGCAAATTTAACTCTCATTTCCCACCAGGAAGTGGAATTAACCAAAGGCTCAGCGTGCCGTGCCGGTACCAGATTAGGTCTGAAGCAATCCTGCGGTGTTGCGGCCAGCTCACGAGAAAGCGAGTTGAAGAAAGGAGCTCAGGGGCACTGTAATTCACAAACCTGCAGAGTTATAAACGACAGCTATCGTCCAAAAATATACTGAAGTAAGGCTGCCAAGAGGACTTGATAGTGGGGCAGAATTGCAGGAAACCGATTTCAGGAGGTAGACTGGAATTGCATTTAAAGCATAGGAAAAGAGGCAGAACGTCCACAATGATGCACTTGGCCAAAAAGGGCGTATGCGTTTTTTCCTGAATATATTCAGGAAAAAACGCATACACCCTTTTTGGCCAACCAAGCAAGCTTGCAAAGGAAATCTGCACTACAAT
Organism: Lagenorhynchus albirostris; assembly: GCF_949774975.1. Taxonomy (NCBI): domain Eukaryota; kingdom Metazoa; phylum Chordata; class Mammalia; order Artiodactyla; family Delphinidae; genus Lagenorhynchus; species Lagenorhynchus albirostris. Next base: position 57,918 of record NW_026783416.1, on the reverse strand, counting down.
GAAGTCTCACTTCCCCCCGGTCAAAAGGGCCATCTGAAAAAAGTGTAAAATCCAGAAAGTCAGGACAGGCCATGGAGACCTGGGAGCCTTGTTATGCTGATGGACGGGATGTCAATTGCCAACAGCCACTCGGGAGAAGTGTATGGTGTTTCCTGAAACATCTAAAAAACAAAGCAACAGAGCCTAGGGCACTTCCACTTATCGTCCTATAGCTTAGGGAAATTAAAATCAAAAAGACACAGCCACCCCAAAGGTTGGGACGGCTCTGTTTACAAGAACGTGGTTTATGGTACAAGTTCAATATCGCAGAAAGTGAAAAATGGATAAAGAAGTTGTGGTACTTACATACAATGCAATATCACTCAGCAATGAAATCTATGTCATCAGGCCCGTAGCAGCATAATGAGTGGATTCAGGTACGATGATTCTAACTGAAATAAGTCTCACAGGAAAAGAAACATCATAAGATATCACTAATACACGGAATGTAAACTTGGCTACATAGGAACTGAATTACAAAACAGAACAGGGTCTCAAATTTAGAAAACCAACTTATGCTTGCTTAAGGGGAAAGGTGAGTTGGGGTAATGCATAAAACCAGAGATTGAAATGAGCACAGATAAAGTTCCTTAAGCCAAATATGGAATAGACAAGAGCTACTCCTTGCTCAACGAAATGGACTCAACACCCCATATTAAACGCCTAAGAATGTACCTGACTAGGAAGTATCTTAAAACCTATGGACTGCTATGTCTCCGAAAGAGAATCAAGCGTGTGTACAGGGCAATAAACGCAGCAGTGATAGGATTGGAGAGGTTCGGTGAGCAAATGAAGACCCTTTGAAGTCATATTGCATGGTACCCATTCCACGGGTCTCAACTTTCCAGGTTTAAGGTATTCTTCCTTCAGCTAAAACATGCATGTGGAACCCAGAGTATGATCAACCGTGTGAGCGGGAGACGTGTTCAAATATGTGTCAGTTTTCGTCCCCTGGTACTCGGGTGCAACATTCCAGACGCTTTACGAACACTCTCCCGACTTGGAGAGTCAGTGCCTTTAACCTCCTGTTTGGCCCAGTTTGAAATTTCTGCGGAAGATGAACAGGAATAGGGAGAACCAATGACAGACTAGCTGGAGGGGTCTGGACTGGCAAATTTAACTCTCATTTCCCACCAGGAAGAGGAATTAACCAAAGGCTCAACGTGCCGTGCTGGAACCAGATTAGGGCCTGAAGCCATCCTGCGGTGTTGCGGCCAGCTCACGAGAAAGTGAGTTGAAGAAAGCAGCTCAGGGGCACTGTAATTCACAAACCTGCAGAGTTATAAATGACAGCTATCGTCCAAAAATATACTGAAGTAAGGCTGCCAAGAGGACTTGAAAGCGGGGCAGAATTGCAGGAAACCGATTTCAGGAGGTAGACTGGAATTGCATTTAAAGCATAGGAAAAGAGGCAGAACGTCCACAATGATGCACTTGGCCAAAAAGGGCGTATGCGTTTTTTCCTGAATATATTCAGGAAAAAACGCATACGCCCTTTTTGGCCAACCAAGCAAGCTTGCAAAGGAAATCTGCACTACAATGAAGTCTCACTTCCCCCCGGTCAAAAGGGCCATCTGAAAAAAGTGTAAAATCCAGAAAGGCAGGACAGGCCATGGAGAACTGGGAGCCTTCTTATGCTGATGGGCGGGATGTAAATTGCCAACACCCACTCGGGAGAAGTGTATGGTGTTTCCTGAAACATCTAAAAAACAAAGCAACAGAGCCTAGGGCACTTCCACTTATGGTCCTATAGCTTAGGGAAATTAAAATCAAAAAGACACAGCCACCCCAAAGGTTGGGACGGCTCTGTTTACAAGAACCTGGTTTACGGTACAAGTTCAATATCGCAGAAAGTGAAAAATGGATAAAGAAGTTGTGGTACTTACGTACAATGCAGTATCACTCAGCAATGAAATCTATGTCATCAGGCCCGTAGCAGCATAATGAGTGGATTCAGGTATGATGATTCTAACTGAAATAAGTCACACAGAAAAAGAAACATCATAAGATATCACTAATACACGCAATGTAAACTTGGCTACACAGGAACTGAATTACAAAACAGAACAGGGTCTCAAATTTAGAAACCCAACTTATGCTTGCTTAAGGGGAAAGGTGAGTTGGGGTGCTGCATAAAACCAGAGATTGAAATGAGCAATGATAAAGTTCCTTAAGCCAAATATGGAATAGACAAGAGCTACTCCTTGCTCAACGAAATGGACTCAACACCCCATATTAAACGCCTAAGAATGTACCTGACCAGGAAGTATCTTAAAACCTATGGATTGCTATGTCTCCGAAAGAGAATCAAGCGTGTGTACAGGGGCATAAACGCAGCAGTGATAGGACTGGAGAGGTTCGGTGAGCAAATGAAGACCCTTTGAAGACATATTGCATGGTACCCATTCCACGGGTCTCAACTCTCCAGGTTTAAGGTATTCTTCCTTCAGCTAAAACATGCATGTGGAACCCAGAGTATGATCAACCGTGTGATCGGGAGATGTGTTCCAATATGTGTCAGTTTTCATCCCCTGGTACTCGGGTGCAACATTCCAGATGCTTTACTAACACTCTCCCGACTTGGAGAGTCAGTGCCTTTAACCTCCTGTTTGGCCCAGTTTGCAATTTCTGCGGAAGATGAACAGTAATAGGGAGAACGAATGAGAGACTAGCTGGAGGGGTCTGGATGGGCAAATTTAACTCTCATTTCCCACCAGGAAGAGGAATTAACCAAAGGCTCAGCGTGCCGTGCCGGAACCAGATTAGGGCCTGAAGCAATCCTGCGGTGTTGCGGCCAGCTCACGAGAAAGCGAGTTGAAGAAAGGAGCTCAGGGGCACTGTAATTCACAAACCTGCAGAGTTATAAATGACAGCTATCGTCCAAAAATATACTGAAGTAAGGCTGCCAAGAGGACTTGAAAGTGGGGCAGAATTGCAGGAAACCGATTTCAGGAGGTAGACTGGAATTGCATTTAAAGCATAGGAAAAGAGGCAGAACGTCCACAATGATGCACTTGGCCCAAAAGGGCGTATGCGTTTTTTCCTGAATATATTCAGGAAAAAACGCATACGCCCTTTTTGGCCAACCAAGCAAGCTTGCAAAGGAAATCTGCACTACAATGAAGTCTCACTTCCCCCCGGTCAAAAGGGCCATCTGAAAAAAGTGTAAAATCCAGAAAGTCAGGACAGGCCATGGAGACCTGGGAGCCTTGTTATGCTGATGGGCGGGATGTCAATTGCCAACAGCCACTCTGGAGAAGTGTATGGTGTTTCCTGAAACATCTAAAAAACAAAGCAACAGAGCCTAGGGCACTTCCACTTATGGTCCTATAGAATAGGGAAATTAAAATCAAAAAGACACAGCCACCCCAAAGGTTGGGACGGCTCTGTTTACAAGAACCTGGCTTACGGTACAAGTACAATATCACAGAAAGTGAAAAATGGATAAAGAAGTTGTGGTACTTACGTACAATGCAATATCACACAGCAATGAAATCTATGTCATCAGGCCCGTAGCAGCATAATGAGTGGATTCAGGTACGATGATTCTAACTGAAATAAGTCTCACAGAAAAAGAAACATCATAAGATATCACTAATACACGGAATGTACACTTGGCTACATAGGAACTGAATTACAAAACAGAACAGGGTCTCAAATTTAGAAAACCAACTTATGCTTGCTTAAGGGGAAAGGTGAGTTGGGGTGCTGCATAAAACCAGAGATTGAAATGAGCACAGATAAAGTTCCTTAAGCCAAATATGGAATAGACAAGAGCTACTCCTTGCTCAACGAAATGGACTCAACACCCCATATTAAACGCCTAAGAATGTACCTGACCAGGAAGTATCTTAAAACCTATGGATTGCTATGTCTCCGAAAGAGAATCAAGCGTGTGTACAGGGGCATAAACGCAGCAGTGATAGGACTGGAGAGGTTCGGTGAGCAAATGAAGACCCTTTGAAGTCATATTGCATGGTACCCATTCCACGGGTCTCAACTCTCCAGGTTTAAGGTATTCTTCCTTCAGCTAAAACATGCATGTGGAACCCAGAGTATGATCAACCATGTGAGCGGGAGACGTGTTCCAATATGTGTCAGTTTTCGTCCCCTGGTACTCGGGTGCAACATTCCAGACGCTTTACTAACACTCTCCCGACTTGGAGAGTCAGTGCCTTTAACCTCCTGTTTGGCCCAGTTTGCAATTTCTGCGGAAGATGAACAGGAATAGGGAGAACCAATGACAGACTAGCTGGAGGTGTCTTGACGGGCAAATTTAACTCTCATTTCGCACCAGGAAGAGGAATTAACCAAAGGCTCAGCGTGCCGTGCCGGAACCAGATTAGGGCCTGAAGCCATCCTGCGGTGTTGCGGCCAGCTCACGAGAAAGCGAGTTGAAGAAAGGAGCTCAGGGGCACTGTAATTCACAAACATGCAGAGTTATAAATGATAGCTATCGTCCAAAAATATACTGAAGTAAGGCTGCCAAGAGGACTTGAAAGCGGGGCAGAATTGCAGGAAACCGATTTCAGAAGGTAGACTGGAATTGCATTTAAAGCATAGGAAAAGAGGCAGAACGTCCACAATGATGCACTTGGTCAAAAAGGGCGTATCAGTTTTTTCCTGAATATATTCAGGAAAAAACGCATACGCCCTTTTTGGCCAACCAAGCAAGCTTGCAAAGGAAATCTGCACTACAATGAAGTCTCACTTCCCCCCGGTCAAAAGGGCCATCTGAAAAAGTGTAAAATCCAGAAAGGCAGGACAGGCCATGGAGAACTGGGAGCCTTCTTATGCTGATGGGCGGGATGTAAATTGCCAACAGCCACTCGGGAGAAGTGTATGGTGTTTCCTGAAACATCTAAAAAACAAAGCAACAGAGCCTAGGGCACTTCCACTTATGGTCCTATAGCTTAGGGAAATTAAAATCAAAAAGACACAGCCACCCCAAAGGTTGGGACGTCTCTGTTTACAAGAACGTGGTTTACGGTACAAGTTCAATATCGCAGAAAGTGAAAAATGGATAAAGAAGTTGTGGTACTTACATACAATGCAATATCACTCAGCAATGAAATCTATGTCATCAGGCCCGTAGCAGCATAATGAGTGGATTCAGGTACGATGATTCTAACTGAAATAAGTCTCACAGGAAAAGAAACATCATAAGAAATCACTAATACACGGAATGTAAACTTGGCTACATAGGAACTGAATTACAAATCAGAACAGGGTCTCAAATTTACAAAACCAACATATGCTTGCTTAAGGGGAAAGGTGAGTTGGGGTAATGCATAAAACCAGAGATTGAAATGAACACAGATAAAGTTCCTTAAGCCAAATATGGAATAGACAAGAGCTACTCCTTGCTCAACGAAATGGACTCAACACCCCATATTAAAGGCCTAAGAATGTACCTGACTAGGAAGTATCTTAAAACCTATGGACTGCTATGTCTCCGAAAGAGAATCAAGCGTGTGTACAGGGCCATAAACGCAGCAGTGATAGGATTGGAGAGGTTCGGTGAGCAAATGAAGACCCTTTGAAGTCATATTGCATGGTACCCATTCCACGGGTCTCAACTCTCCAGGTTTAAGGTATTCTTCCTTCAGCTAAAACATGCATGTGGAACCCAGAGTATGATCAACCGTGTGATCGGGAGACGTGTTCCAATATGTCTCAGATTTCATCCCCTGGTACTCGGGTGCAACATTCCAGACGCTTTACGAACACTCTCCCGACTTGGAGAGTCAGTGCCTTTAAACTCCTGTTTGGCCCAGTTTGCAATTTCTGCGGAAGATGAACAGGAATAGGGAGAACCAATGACAGACTAGCTGGAGGTGTCTGGACGGGCAAATTTAACTCTCATTTCCCACCAGGAAGAGGAATTAACCAAAGGCTCAACGTGCCGTGCTGGAACCAGATTAGGGCCTGAAGCCATCCTGCGGTGTTGCGGCCAGCTCACGAGAAAGCGAGTTGAAGAAAGGAGCTCAGGGGCACTGTAATTCACAAACCTGCAGAGTTATAAATGACAGCTATCGTCCAAAAATATACTGAAGTAAGGCTGCCAAGAGGACTTGAAAGTGGGGCAGAATTGCAGGAAACCAATTTCAGGAGGTAGACTGGAATTGCATTTAAAGCATAGGAAAAGAGGCAGAACGTCCACAATGATGCACTTGGCCAAAAAGGGCGTATGCGTTTTTTCCTGAATATATTCAGGAAAAAACACATACGCCCTTTTTGGCCAACCAAGCAAGCTTGCAAAGGAAATCTGCACTACAATGAAGTCTCACTTCCCCCAGGTCAAAGGGGCCATCTGAAAAAAGTGTAAAATCCAGAAAGGCAGGACAGGCGATGGAGAACTAGGAGCCTTCTTATGCTGATGGGCGGGATGTAAATTGCCAACAGCCACTCTGGAGAAGTGTATGGTGTTTCCTGAAACATCTAAAAAACAAAGCAACAGAGCCTAGGGCACTTCCACTTATGGTCCTATAGCTTAGGGAAATTAAAATCAAAAAGACACAGCCACCTCAAAAGTTGGGACGGCTCTGTTTACAAGAACCTGGTTTACGGTACAAGTTCAATATCGCAGAAAGTGAAAAATGGATAAAGAAGTTGTGGTACTTACGTACAATGCAGTATCACTCAGCAATGAAATCTATGTCATCAGGCCCGTAGCAGCATAATGAGTGGATTCAGGTAAGATGATTCTAACTGAAATAAGTCACACAGAAAAAGAAACATCATAAGATATCACTAATACACGGAATGTAAACTTGGCTACACAGGAACTGAATTACAAAACAGAACAGGGTCTCAAATTTAGAAAACCAACTTATGCTTGCTTAAGGGGAAAGGTGAGTTGGGGTGCTGCATAAAACCAGAGATTGAAATGAGCACAGATAAAGTTCCTTAAGCCAAATATGGAATAGACAAGAGCTACTCCTTGCTCAACGAAATGGACTCAACACCCCATATTAAACGCCTAAGAATGTACCTGACCAGGAAGTATCTTAAAACCTATGGATTGCTATGTCTCCGAAAGAGAATCAAGCGTGTGTACAGGGGCATAAACGCAGCAGTGATAGGACTGGAGAGGTTCGGTGAGCAAATGAAGACCCTTTGAAGTCATATTGCATGGTACCCATTCCACGGGTCTCAACTCTCCAGGTTTAAGGTATTCTTCCTTCAGCTAAAACATGCATGTGGAACCCAGAGTATGATCAACCGTGTGATCGGGAGACGTGTTCCAATATGTGTCAGTTTTCGTCCCCTGGTACTCGGGTGCAACATTCCAGACGCTTTACTAACACTCTCCCGACTTGGAGAGTCAGTGCCTTTAACCTCCTGTTTGGCCCAGTTTGCAATTTCTGCGGAAGATGAACAGGAATAGGGAGAACCAATGAGAGACTAGCTGGAGGTGTCTGGACGGGCAAATTTAACTCTCATTTCCCACCAGGAAGAGGAATTAACCAAAGGCTCAACGTGCCGTGCTGGAACCAGATTAGGGCCTGAAGCCATCCTGCGGTGTTGCGGCCAGCTCACGAGAAAGCGAGTTGAAGAAAGGAGCTCAGGGGCACTGTAATTCACTAACCTGCAGAGTTATAAATGATAGCTATCGTCCAAAAATATACTGAAGTAAGGCTGCCAAGAGGACTTGAAAGCGGTGCAGAATTGCTGGAAACCGATTTCGGGAGGTAGACTGGAATTGCATTTAAAGCATAGGAAAAGAGGCAGAACGTCCACAATGATGCACTTGGCCAAAAAGGGCGTATGCGTTTTTTCCTGAATATATTCAGGAAAAAACGCATACGCCCTTTTTGGCCAACCAAGCAAGCTTGCGAAGGAAATCTGCACTACAATGAAGTCTCACTTCCCCCCGCTCAAAAGGGCCATCTGAAAAAAGTGTAAAATCCAGAAAGGCAGGACAGGCCATGGAGAAGTGGGAGCCTAGTTATGCTGATGGGCGGGATGTAAATTGCCAACAGCCACTCGGGAGAAGTGTATGGTGTTTCCTGAAACATCTAAAAAACAAAGCAACAGAGCTTAGGGCACTTCCACTCATCGTCCTATAGAATAGGGAAATTAAAATCAAAAAGACACAGCCACCCCAAAAGTTGGGACGGCTCTGTTTACAAGAACCTGGCTTACGGTACAAGTACAATATCACAGAAAGTGAAAAATGGATAAAGAAGTTGTGGTACTTACGTACAATGCAATATCACACAGCAATGAAATCTATGTCATCAGGCCCGTAGCAGCATAATGAGTGGATTCAGGTACGATGATTCTAACTGAAATAAGTCACACAGAAAAAGAAACATCATAAGATATCACTAATACACGGAATGTAAACTTGGCTACAGAGGAACTGAATTACAAAACAGAAAAGGGTCTCAAATTTAGAAACCCAACTTATGCTTGCTTAAGGGGAAAGGTGAGTTGGGGTGCTGCATAAAACCAGAGATTGAAATGAGCACAGATAAAGTTCCTTAAGCCAAATATGGAATAGACAAGAGCTACTCCTTGCTCAACGAAATGGACTCAACACACCATATTAAATGCCTAAGAGTGTACCTGACTAGGAAGTATCTTAAAACCTATGGATTGCTATGTCTCCGAAAGAGAATCAAGCGTGTGTACAGGGGCATAAACGCAGCAGTGATAGGACTGGAGAGGTTCGGTGAGCAAATGAAGACCCTTTGAAGTCATATTGCATGGTACCCATTGCACGGGTCTCAACTCTCCAGGTTTAAGGTGTTCTTCCTTCAGCTAAAAAATGCATGTGGAACCCAGAGTATGATCAACCGTGTGATCGGGAGACGTGTTCCAATATGTGTCAGTTTTCGTCCCCTGGTACTCGGGTGCAACATTCCAGACGCTTTACTAACACTCTCCCGACTTGGAGAGTCAGTGCCTTTAACCTCCTGTTTGGCCCAGTTTGCAATTTCTGCGGAAGATGAACAGGAATAGGGAGAACCAATGAGAGACTAGCTGGAGGTGTCTGGACGGGCCAATTTAACTCTCATTTCCCACCAGGAAGAGGAATGAACCAAAGGCTCAGCGTGCCGTGCCGGAACCAGATTAGGGCCTGAAGCCATCCTGCGGTGTTGCGGCCAGCTCACGAGAAAGCGAGTTGAAGAAAGGAGCCCAGGGGCACTGTAATACACAAACCTGCAGAGTTATAAATGACAGCTATCGTCCAAAAATATACTGAAGTAAGGCTGCCAAGAGGACTTGAAAGCGGGGCAGAATTGCAGGAAACCGATTTCAGTAGGTAGACTGGAATTGCATTTAAAGCATAGGAAAAGAGGCAGAACGTCCACAATGATGCACTTGGCCAAAAAGGGCGTATGCGTTTTTTCCTGAGAATATTCAGGAAAAAACGCATACGCCCTTTTTGGCCAACCAAGCAAGCTTGCAAAGGAAATCTGCACTACAATGAAGTCTCACTTCCCCCCGGTCAAAAGGGCCATCTGAAAAAAGTGTAAAATCCAGAAAGGCAGGACAGGCCATGGAGAAGTGGGAGCCTTGTTATGCTGATGGGCGGGATGTAAATTGCCAACAGCCACTCGGGAGAAGTGTATGGTGTTTCCTGAAACATCTAAAAAACAAAGCAACAGAACCTAGGGCACTTCCACTTATGGTCCTATAGCTTAGGGAAATTAAAATCAAAAAGACACAGCCACCCCAAAGGTTGGGACGGCTCTGTTTACAAGAACCTGGTTTACGGTACAAGTTCAATATTGCAGAAAGTGAAAAATGGATAAAGAAGTTGTGGTACTTACGTACAATGCAATAACACTCAGCAAGGAAATCTATGTCATCAGGCCCGTAGCAGCATAATGAGTGGATTCAGGTATGATGATTCTAACTGAAATAAGTCACACAGAAAAAGAAACATCATAAGATATCACTAATACACGCAATGTAAACTTGGCTACACAGGAACTGAATTCCAAAACAGAACAGGTTCTCAAATTTAGAAACCCATCATATGCTTGCTTAAGGGGAAAGGTGAGTTGGGGTGCTGCATAAAACCAAAGATTGAAATGAGCACAGATAAAGTTCCTTAAGCCAAATATGGAATAGACAAGAGCTACTCCTTGCTCAACGAAATGGACTCAACACCCCATATTAAATGCCTAAGAGTGTACCTGACTAGGAAGTATCTTAAAACCTATGGATTGCTATGTCTCCGAAAGAGAATCAAGCGTGTGTACAGGGGCATAAACGCAGCAGTGATAGGATTGGAGAGGTTCGGTGAGCAAATGAAGACCCTTTGAAGTCATATTGCATGGTACCCATTCCACGGGTCTCAACTCTCCAGGTTTAAGGGATTCTTTCTTCAGCTAAAACATGCATGTGGAACCCAGAGTATGATCAACCGTGTGATCGGGAGACGTGTTCCAATATGTGTCAGTTTTCGTCCCCTGGTACTCGGGTGCAACATTCCAGACGCTTTACTAACACTCTCCCGACTTGGAGAGTCAGTGCCTTTAACCTCCTGTTTGGCCCAGTTTGCAATTTCTGCGGAAGATGAACAGGAATAGGGAGAACCAATGAGAGACTAGCTGGAGGTGTCTGGACGGGCAAATTTAACTCTCATTTCCCACCAGGAAGAGGAATTAACCAAAGGCTCAGCGTGCCGTGCCGGAACCAGATTAGGGCCTGAAGCCATCCTGCGGTGTTGCGGCCAGCTCACGAGAAAGCGAGTTGAAGAAAGGAGCTCAGGGGCACTGTAATTCACAAACCTGCAGAGTTATAAATGACAGCTATCGTCCAAAAATATACTGAAGTAAGGCTGCCAAGAGGACTTGAAAGCGGGGCAGAATTGCAGGAAACCGATTTCAGGAGGTAGACTGGAATTGCATTTAAAGCATAGGAAAAGAGGCAGAACGTCCACAATGATGCACTTGGCCAAAAAGGGCGTATGCGTTTTTTCCTGAATATATTCAGGAAAAAACGCATACGCCCTTTTTGGCCAACCAAGCAAGCTTGCAAAGGAAATCTGCACTACAATGAAGTCTCACTTCCCCCCGGTCAAAAGGGCCATCTGAAAAAAGTGTAAAATCCAGAAAGGCAGGACAGGCCATGGAGAACTGGGAGCCTTCTTATGCTGATGGGCGGGATGTCAATTGCCAATAGCCACTCCAGAGAACTGTATGGTGTTTCCTGAAACATCTAAAAAACAAAGCAACAGAGCCTAGGGCACTTCCACTTATCGTCCTATAGCTTAGGGAAATTAAAATCAAAAAGACACAGCCACCCCAAATGTTGGGACGGCTCTGTTTACAAGAACCTGGTTTACGGTACAAGTTCAATATCGCAGAAAGTGAAAAATGGATAAAGAAGTTGTGGTACTTACGTACAATGCAATATCCCTCAGCAAGGAAATCTATGTCATCAGGCCCGTAGCAGCATAATGAGTGGATCCAGGTATGATGATTCTAACTGAAATAAGTCACACAGAAAAAGAAACATCATAAGATATCACTAATACACGGAATGTAAACTTGGCTACACAGGAACTGAATTACAAAACAGAACACGTTCTCAAATTTAGAAACCCAACATATGCCTGCTTAAGGGGAAAGTTGAGTTGGGGTAATGCATAAAACCAGAGATTGAAATGAGCACAGATAAAGTTCCTTAAGCCAAATATGGAATAGACAAGAGCTACTCCTTGCTCAACGAAATGGACTCAACACACCATATTCAATGCCAAAGAGTGTACCTGACTAGGAAGTATCTTAAAACCTATGGATTGCTATGTCTCCGAAAGAGAATCAAGCGTGTGTACAGGGGCATAAACGCAGCAGTGATAGGACTGGAGAGGTTCGGTGAGCAAATGAAGACCCTTTGAAGTCATATTGCATGGTACCCATTCCACAGGTCTCAACTCTCCAGGTTTAAGGTATTCTTCCTTCAGCTAAAAAATGCATGTGGAACCCAGAGTATGATCAACCGTGTGATCGGGAGACGTGTTCCAATATGTGTCAGTTTTCGTCCCCTGGTACTCGGGTGCAACATTCCAGACGCTTTACTAACACTCTCCCGACTTGGAGAGTCAGTGCCTTTAACCTCCTGTTTGGCCCAGTTTGCAATTTCTGCGGAAGATGAACAGGAATAGGGAGAACCAATGACATACTAGCTGGAGGTGTCTGGACGGGCAAATTTAACTCTCATTTCCCACCAGAAAGAGGAATGAACCAAAGGCTCAGCGTGCCGTGCCAGAACCAGATTAGGGCCTGAAGCCATCCTGCGGTGTTGCGGCCAGCTCACGAGAAAGCGAGTTGAAGAAAGGAGCTCAGGGGCACTGTAATTCACAAACCTGCAGAGTTATAAATGACAGCTATCGTCCAAAAATATACTGAAGTAAGGCTGCCAAGAGGACTTGAAAGCGGGGCAGAATTGCAGGAAACCGATTTCAGGAGGTAGACTGGAATTGCATTTAAAGCATAGGAAAAGAGGCAGAACGTCCACAATGATGCACTTGGCCAAAAAGGGCGTATGCGTTTTTTCCTGAATATATTCAGGAAAAAACGCATACGCCCTTTTTGGCCAACCAAGCAAGCTTGCAAAGGAAATCTGCACTACAATGAAGTCTCACTTCCCACCGGTCAAAAGGGCCATCTGAAAAAAGTGTAAAATCCAGAAAGGCAGAACAGGCCATGGAGAACTGGGAGCCTTGTTATGCTGATGGGCGGGATGTAAATTGCCAACAGCCACTCGGGAGAAGTGTATGGTGTTTCCTGAAACATCTAAAAAACAAAGCAACAGAGCCTAGGGCACTTCCAATTATGGTCCTATAGCTTAGGGAAATTAAAATCAAAAAGACACAGCCACCCCAAAAGTTGGGACGGCTCTGTTTACAGGAACCTGGTTTACGGTACAAGTTCAATATCGCAGAAAGTGAAAAATGGATAAAGAAGTTGTCGTACTTACGTACAATGCAATATCACACAGCAACGAAATCTATGTCATCAGGCCCGTAGCAGCATAATGAGTGGATTCAGGTACGATGATTCTAACTGAAATAAGTCTCACAGAAATAGAAACATCATAAGATATCACTAATACACGGAATGTAAACTTGGCTACACAGGAACTGAATTACAAAACAGAACAGGGTCTCAAATTTAGAAAACCAACTTATGCTTGCTTGAGGGGAAAGGTGAGTTGGGGTGCTACATAAAACCAGAGATTGAAATGAGCACAGATAAAGTTCCTTAAGCCAAATATGGAATAGACAAGAGCTACTCCTTGCTCAACGAAATGGACTCAACACCCCATATTAAACGCCTAAGAATGTACCTGACTAGGAAATATCTTAAAACCTATGGATTGCTATGTCTCCGAAAGAGAATCAAGCGTGTGTACAGGGGCATAAACGCAGCAGTGATAGGACTGGAGAGGTTCGGTGAGCAAATGAAGACCCTTTGAAGTCATATTGCATGGTACCCATTCCACGGGTCTCAACTTTCCAGGTTTAAGGGATTCTTCCTTCAGCTAAAACATGCATGTGGAACCCAGAGTATGATCAACCGTGTGATCGGGAGATGTGTTCCAATATGTGTCAGTTTTCGTCCCCTGGTAGTCGGGTGCATCATTCCAGATGCTTTACTAACACTCTCCCGACTTGGAGAGTCAGTGCCTTTAACCTCCTGTTTGGCCCAGTTTGCAATTTCTGCGGAAGATGAACAGTAATAGGGAGAACGAATGAGAGACTAGCTGGAGGGGTCTGGATGGGCAAATTTAACTCTCATTTCCCACCAGGAAGTGGAATTAACCAAAGGCTCAGCGTGCCGTGCCGGTACCAGATTAGGTCTGAAGCAATCCTGCGGTGTTGCGGCCAGCTCACGAGAAAGCGAGTTGAAGAAAGGAGCTCAGGGGCACTGTAATTCACAAACCTGCAGAGTTATAAATGACAGCTATCGTCCAAAAATATACTGAAGTAAGGCTGCCAAGAGGACTTGATAGTGGGGCAGAATTGCAGGAAACCGATTTCAGGAGGTAGACTGGAATTGCATTTAAAGCATAGGAAAAGAGGCAGAACGTCCACAATGATGCACTTGGCCAAAAAGGGCGTATGCGTTTTTTCCTGAATATATTCAGGAAAAAACGCATACGCCCTTTTTGGCCAACCAAGCAAGCTTGCAAAGGAAATCTGCACTACAATGAAGTCTCACTTCCCCCCGGTCAAAAGGGCCATCTGAAAAAAGTGTAAAATCCAGAAAGTCAGGACAGGCCATGGAGACCTGGGAGCCTTGTTATGCTGATGGGCGGGATGTAAATTGCCAACAGCCACTCGGGAGAAGTGTATGGTGTTTCCTGAAACATCTAAAAAACAAAGCAACAGAGCCTAGGGCACTTCCACTTATGGTCCTATAGAATAGGGAAATTAAAATCAAAAAGACACAGCCACCCCAAAGGTTGGGACGGCTCTGTTTACAAGAACGTGGTTTATGGTACAAGTTCAATATCGCAGAAAGTGAAAAATGGATAAAGAAGTTGTGGTACTTACATACAATGCAATATCACTCAGCAATGAAATCTATGTCATCAGGCCCGTAGCAGCATAATGAGTGGATTCAGGTACGATGATTCTAACTGAAATAAGTCTCACAGGAAAAGAAACATCATAAGATATCACTAATACACGGAATGTAAACTTGGCTACATAGGAACTGAATTACAAAACAGAACAGGGTCTCAAATTTAGAAAACCAACTTATGCTTGCTTAAGGGGAAAGGTGAGTTGGGGTAATGCATAAAACCAGAGATTGAAATGAGCACAGATAAAGTTCCTTAAGCCAAATATGGAATAGACAAGAGCTACTCCTTGCTCAACGAAATGGACTCAACACCCCATATTAAACGCCTAAGAATGTACCTGACTAGGAAGTATCTTAAAACCTATGGACTGCTATGTCTCCGAAAGAGAATCAAGCGTGTGTACAGGGCAATAAACGCAGCAGTGATAGGATTGGAGAGGTTCGGTGAGCAAATGAAGACCCTTTGAAGTCATATTGCATGGTACCCATTCCACGGGTCTCAACTTTCCAGGTTTAAGGTATTCTTCCTTCAGCTAAAACATGCATGTGGAACCCAGAGTATGATCAACCGTGTGAGCGGGAGACGTGTTCAAATATGTGTCAGTTTTCGTCCCCTGGTACTCGGGTGCAACATTCCAGACGCTTTACGAACACTCTCCCGACTTGGAGAGTCAGTGCCTTTAACCTCCTGTTTGGCCCAGTTTGAAATTTCTGCGGAAGATGAACAGGAATAGGGAGAACCAATGACAGACTAGCTGGAGGGGTCTGGACGGGCAAATTTAACTCTCATTTCCCACCAGGAAGAGGAATTAACCAAAGGCTCAACGTGCCGTGCTGGAACCAGATTAGGGCCTGAAGCCATCCTGCGGTGTTGCGGCCAGCTCACGAGAAAGTGAGTTGAAGAAAGCAGCTCAGGGGCACTGTAATTCACAAACCTGCAGAGTTATAAATGACAGCTATCGTCCAAAAATATACTGAAGTAAGGCTGCCAAGAGGACTTGAAAGCGGGGCAGAATTGCAGGAAACCGATTTCAGGAGGTAGACTGGAATTGCATTTAAAGCATAGGAAAAGAGGCAGAACGTCCACAATGATGCACTTGGCCAAAAAGGGCGTATGCGTTTTTTCCTGAATATATTCAGGAAAAAACGCATACGCCCTTTTTGGCCAAACAAGCAAGCTTGCAAAGGAAATCTGCACTACAATGAAGTCTCACTTCCCCCCGGTCAAAAGGGCCATCTGAAAAAAGTGTAAAATCCAGAAAGGCAGGACAGGCCATGGAGAACTGGGAGCCTTCTTATGCTGATGGGCGGGATGTAAATTGCCAACACCCACTCGGGAGAAGTGTATGGTGTTTCCTGAAACATCTGAAAAACAAAGCAACAGAGCCTAGGGCACTTCCACTTATGGTCCTATAGCTTAGGGAAATTAAAATCAAAAAGACACAGCCACCCCAAAGGTTGGGACGGCTCTGTTTACAAGAACCTGGTTTACGGTACAAGTTCAATATCGCAGAAAGTGAAAAATGGATAAAGAAGTTGTGGTACTTACGTACAATGCAGTATCACTCAGCAATGAAATCTATGTCATCAGGCCCGTAGCAGCATAATGAGTGGATTCAGGTATGATGATTCTAACTGAAATAAGTCACACAGAAAAAGAAACATCATAAGTTATCACTAATACACGCAATGTAAACTTGGCTACACAGGAACTGAATTACAAAACAGAACAGGGTCTCAAATTTAGAAACCCAACTTATGCTTGCTTAAGGGGAAAGGTGAGTTGGGGTGCTGCATAAAACCAGAGATTGAAATGAGCACAGATAAAGTTCCTTAAGCCAAATATGGAATAGACAAGAGCTACTCCTTGCTCAAGGAAATGGACTCAACACCCCATATTAAACGCCTAAGAATGTACCTGACTAGGAAGTATCTTAAAACCTATGGATTGCTATGTCTCCGAAAGAGAATCAAGCGTGTGTACAGGGGCATAAACGCAGCAGTGATAGGACTGGAGAGGTTCGGTGAGCAAATGAAGACCCTTTGAAGTCATATTGCATGGTACCCATTCCACGGGTCTCAACTTTCCAGGTTTAAGGGATTCTTCCTTCAGCTAAAACATGCATGTGGAACGCAGAGTATGATCAACCGTGTGATCGGGAGATGTGTTCCAATATGTGTCAGTTTTCGTCCCCTGGTACTCGGGTGCAACATTCCAGATGCTTTACTAACACTCTCCCGACTTGGAGAGTCAGTGCCTTTAACCTCCTGTTTGGCCCAGTTTGCAATTTCTGCGGAAGATGAACAGTAATAGGGAGAACGAATGAGAGACTAGCTGGAGGGGTCTGGATGGGCAAATTTAACTCTCATTTCCCACCAGGAAGAGGAATTAACCAAAGGCTCAGCGTGCCGTGCCGGAACCAGATTAGGGCCTGAAGCAATCCTGCGGTGTTGCGGCCAGCTCACGAGAAAGCGAGTTGAAGAAAGGAGCTCAGGGGCACTGTAATTCACAAACCTGCAGAGTTATAAATGACAGCTATCGTCCAAAAATATACTGAAGTAAGGCTGCCAAGAGGACTTGAAAGTGGGGCAGAATTGCAGGAAACCGATTTCAGGAGGTAGACTGGAATTGCATTTAAAGCATAGGAAAAGAGGCAGAACGTCCACAATGATGCACTTGGCCAAAAAGGGCGTATGCGTTTTTTCCTGAATATATTCAGGTAAAAACGCATACGCCCTTTTTGGCCAACCAAGCAAGCTTGCAAAGGAAATCTGCACTACAATGAAGTCTCACTTCCCCCCGGTCAAAAGGGCCATCTGAAAAAAGTGTAAAATCCAGAAAGTCAGGACAGGCCATGGAGACCTGGGAGCCATGTTATGCTGATGGGCGGGATGTAAATTGCCAACAGCCACTCGGGAGAAGTGTATGGTGTTTCCTGAAACATCTAAAAAACAAAGCAACAGAGCCTAGGGCACTTCCACTTATGGTCCTATAGCTTAGGGAAATTAAAATCAAAAAGACACAGCCACCCCAAAGGTTGGGACGGCTCTGTTTACAAGAACGTGGTTTACGGTACAAGTTCAATATCGCAGAAAGTGAAAAATGGATAAAGAAGTTGTGGTACTTACGTACAATGCAGTATCACTCAGCAATGAAATCTATGTCATCAGGCCCGTAGCAGCATAATGAGTGGATTCAGGTATGATGATTCTAACTGAAATAAGTCACACAGAAAAAGAAACATCATAAGTTATCACTAATACACGCAATGTAAACTTGGCTACACAGGAACTGAATTACAAAACAGAACAGGGTCTCAAATTTAGAAACCCAACTTATGCTTGCTTAAGGGGAAAGGTGAGTTGGGGTGCTGCATAAAACCAGAGATTGAAATGAGCACAGATAAAGTTCCTTAAGCCAAATATGGAATAGACAAGAGCTACTCCTTGCTCAAGGAAATGGACTCAACACCCCATATTAAACGCCTAAGAATGTACCTGACTAGGAAGTATCTTAAAACCTATGGATTGCTATGTCTCCGAAAGAGAATCAAGCGTGTGTACAGGGGCATAAACGCAGCAGTGATAGGACTGGAGAGGTTCGGTGAGCAAATGAAGACCCTTTGAAGTCATATTGCATGGTACCCATTCCACGGGTCTCAACTTTCCAGGTTTAAGGGATTCTTCCTTCAGCTAAAACATGCATGTGGAACGCAGAGTATGATCAACCGTGTGATCGGGAGATGTGTTCCAATATGTGTCAGTTTTCGTCCCCTGGTACTCGGGTGCAACATTCCAGATGCTTTACTAACACTCTCCCGACTTGGAGAGTCAGTGCCTTTAACCTCCTGTTTGGCCCAGTTTGCAATTTCTGCGGAAGATGAACAGTAATAGGGAGAACGAATGAGAGACTAGCTGGAGGGGTCTGGATGGGCAAATTTAACTCTCATTTCCCACCAGGAAGACGAATTAACCAAAGGCTCAGCGTGCCGTGCCGGAACCAGATTAGGGCCTGAAGCAATCCTGCGGTGTTGCGGCCAGCTCACGAGAAAGCGAGTTGAAGAAAGGAGCTCAGGGGCACTGTAATTCACAAACCTGCAGAGTTATAAATGACAGCTATCGTCCAAAAATATACTGAAGTAACGCTGCCAAGTGGACTTGAAAGCGGGGCAGAATTGCAGGAAACCGATTTCAGGAGGTAGACTGGAATTGCATTTAAAGCATAGGAAAAGAGGCAGAACGTCCACAATGATGCACTTGGCCAAAAAGGGCGTATGCGTTTTTTCCTGAATATATTCAGGTAAAAACGCATACGCCCTTTTTGGCCAACCAAGCAAGCTTGCAAAGGAAATCTGCACTACAATGAAGTCTCACTTCCCCCCGGTCAAAAGGGCCATCTGAAAAAAGTGTAAAATCCAGAAAGTCAGGACAGGCCATGGAGACCTGGGAGCCTTGTTATGCTGATGGGCGGGATGTAAATTGCCAACAGCCACTCGGGAGAAGTGTATGGTGTTTCCTGAAACATCTAAAAAACAAAGCAACAGAGCCTAGGGCACTTCCACTTATGGTCCTATAGAATAGGGAAATTAAAATCAAAAAGACACAGCCACCCCAAAGGTTGGGACGGCTCTGTTTACAAGAACGTGGTTTACGGTACAAGTTCAATATCGCAGAAAGTGAAAAATGGATAAAGAAGTTGTGGTACTTACATACAATGCAATATCACTCAGCAATGAAATCTATGTCATCAGGCCCGTAGCAGCATAATGAGTGGATTCAGGTACGATGATTCTAACTGAAATAAGTCTCACAGGAAAAGAAACATCATAAGATATCACTAATACACGGAATGTAAACTTGGCTTCATAGGAACTGAATTACAAAACAGAACAGGGTCTCAAATTTAGAAAACCAACTTATGCTTGCTTAAGGGGAAAGGTGAGTTGGGGTAATGCATAAAACCAGAGATTGAAATGAGCACAGATAAAGTTCCTTAAGCCAAATATGGAAGAGACAAGAGCTACTCCTTGCTCAACGAAATGGACTCAACACCCCATATTAAACGCCTAAGAATGTACCTGACTAGGAAGTATCTTAAAACCTATGGATTGCTATGTCTCCGAAAGAGAATCAAGCGTGTGTACAGGGGCATAAACGCAGCAGTGATAGGACTGGAGAGGTTCGGTGAGCAAATGAAGACCCTTTGAAGTCATATTGCATGGTACCCATTCCACGGGTCTCAACTTTCCAGGTTTAAGGGATTCTTCCTTCAGCTAAAACATGCATGTGGAACCCAGAGTATGATCAACCATGTGAGCGGGAGACGTGTTCAAATATGTGTCAGTTTTCGTCCCCTGGTACTCGGGTGCAACATTCCAGACGCTTTACGAACACTCTCGCGACTTGGAGAGTCAGTGCCTTTAACCTCCTGTTTGGCCCAGTTTGCAATTTCTGCGGAAGATGAACAGTAATAGGGAGAACCAATGACAGACTAGCTGGAGGTGTCTGGACGGGCAAATTTAACTCTCATTTCCCACCAGGAAGAGGAATTAACCAAAGGCTCAACGTGCCATGCTGGAACCAGATTAGGGCCTGAAGCCATCCTGCGGTGTTGCGGCCAGCTCACGAGAAAGCGAGTTGAAGAAAGGAGCTCAGGGGCACTGTAATTCACAAACCTGCAGAGTTATAAATGACAGCTATCGTCCAAAAATATACTGAAGTAAGGCTGCCAAGAGGACTTGAAAGCGGGGCAGAATTGCAGGAAACCGATTTCAGGAGGTAGACTGGAATTGCATTTAAAGCATAGGAAAAGAGGCAGAACGTCCACAATGATGCACTTGGCCAAAAAGGGCGTATGCGTTTTTTCCTGAATATATTCAGGAAAAAACGCATACGCCCTTTTTGGCCAACCAAGCAAGCTTGCAAAGGAAATCTGCACTACAATGAAGTCTCACTTCCCCCCGGTCAAAAGGGCCATCTGAAAAAAGTGTAAAATCCAGAAAGTCAGGATACGCGATGGAGAACTGGGAGCCTTCTTATGCTGATGGGCGGGATGTAAATTGCCAACAGCCACTCGGGAGAAGTGTATGGTGTTTCCTGAAACATCTAAAAAACAAAGCAACAGAGCCTAGGGCACTTCCACTTATGGTCCTATAGCTTAGGGAAATTAAAATCAAAAAGACACAGCCACCTCAAAGGTTGGGATGGCTCTGTTTACAAGAACCTGGTTTACGGTACAAGTTCAATATCGCAGAAAGTGGAAAATGGATAAAGAAGTTGTGGTACTTACGTACAATGCAGTATCACTCAGCAATGAAATCTATGTCATCAGGCCCGTAGCAGCATAATGAGTGGATTCAGGTACGATGATTCTAACTGAAATAAGTCTCACAGGAAAAGAAACATCATAAGGTATCACTAATACACGGAATGTAAACTTGGCTACATAGGAACTGAATTACAAAACAGAACAGGGTCTCAAATTTAGAAACCCAACTTATGCTTGCTTAAGGGGAAAGGTGAGTTGGGGTGCTGCATAAAACCAGAGATTGAAATGAGCACAGATAAATTTCCTTAAGCCAAATATGGAATAGACAAGAGCTACTCCTTGCTCAACGAAATGGACTCAACACCCCATATTAAACGCCTAAGAATGTACCTGACTAGGAAGTATCTTAAAACCTATGGACTGCTATGTCTCCGAAAGAGAATCAAGCGTGTGTACAGGGGCATAAACGCAGCAGTGATAGGATTGGAGAGGTTCGGTGAGCAAATGAAGACCCTTTGAAGTCATATTGCATGGTACCCATTCCACGGGTCTCAACTTTCCAGGTTTAAGGGATTCTTCCTTCAGCTAAAACATGCATGTGGAACCCAGAGTATGATCAACCATGTGATCGGGAAACGTGTTCAAATATGTCTCAGTTTAAGTCCCCTGGTACTCGGGTGCAACATTCCAGACGCTTTACGAACACTCTCCCGACTTGGAGAGTCAGTGCCTTTAACCTCCTGTTTGGCCCAGTTTGCAATTTCTGCGGAAGATGAACAGGAATAGGGAGAACCAATGACAGACTAGCTGGAGGTGTCTGGACGGGCAAATTTAACTCTCATTTCCCACCAGGAAGAGGAATTAACCAAAGGCTCAACGTGCCGTGCTGGAACCAGATTAGGGCCTGAAGCCATCCTGCGGTGTTGCGGCCAGCTCACGAGAAAGCGAGTTGAAGAAAGGAGCTCAGGGGCACTGTAATTCACAAACCTGCAGAGTTATAAATGATAGCTATCGTCCAAAAATATACTGAAGTAAGGCTGCCAAGAGGACTTGAAAGCGGGGCAGAATTGCAGAAAACCGATTTCAGGAGGTAGACTGGAATTGCATTTAAAGCATAGGAAAAGAGGCAGAACGTCCACAATGATGCACTTGGCCAAAAAGGGCGTATGCGTTTTTTCCTGAATATATTCAGGAAAAAACGCATACGCCCTTTTTGGCCAACCAAGCAAGCTTGCAAAGGAAATCTGCACTACAATGAAGTCTCACTTCCCCCCGGTCAAAAGGGCCATCTGAAAAAAGTGTAAAATCCAGAAAGGCAGGACAGGCCATGGAGAACTGGGAGCCTTCTTATGCTGATGGGCGGGATGTAAATTGCCAACAGCCACTCGGGAGAAGTGTATGGTGTTTCCTGAAACATCTAAAAAACAAAGCAACAGAGCCTAGGGCACTTCCACTTATGGTCCTATAGCTTAGGGAAATTAAAATCAAAAAGACACAGCAACCTCAAAGGTTGGGACGGCTCTGTTTACAAGAACCTGGTTTACGGTACAAGTTCAATATCGCAGAAAGTGAAAAATGGATAAAGAAGTTGTGGTACTTACGTACAATGCAGTATCACTCAGCAATGAAATCTATGTCATCAGGCCCGTAGCAGCATAATGAGTGGATTCAGGTATGATGATTCTAACTGAAATAAGTCACACAGAAAAAGAAACATCATAAGATATCACTAATACACGCAATGTAAACTTGGCTACACAGGAACTGAATTACAAAACAGAACAGGGTCTCAAATTTAGAAACCCAACTTATGCTTGCTTAAGGGGAAAGGTGAGTTGGGGTGCTGCATAAAACCAGAGATTGAAATGAGCAATGATAAAGTTCCTTAAGCCAAATATGGAATAGACAAGAGCTACTCCTTTCTCAACGAAATGGACTCAACACCCCATATTAAACGCCTAAGAATGTTCCTGACCAGGAAGTATCTTAAAACCTATGGATTGCTATGTCTCCGAAAGAGAATCAAGCGTGTGTACAGGGGCATAAACGCAGCAGTGATAGGACTGGAGAGGTTCGGTGAGCAAATGAAGACCCTTTGAAGACACATTGCATGGTACCCATTCCACGGGTCTCAACTCTCCAGGTTTAAGGTATTCTTCCTTCAGCTAAAACATGCATGTGGAACCCAGAGTATGATCAACCGTGTGATCGGGAGATGTGTTCCAATATGTGTCAGTTTTCGTCCCCTGGTACTCGGGTGCAACATTCCAGATGCTTTACTAACACTCTCCCGACTTGGAGAGTCAGTGCCTTTAACCTCCTGTTTGGCCCAGTTTGCAATTTCTGCGGAAGATGAACAGTAATAGGGAGAACGAATGAGAGACTAGCTGGAGGGGTCTGGATGGGCAAATTTAACTCTCATTTCCCACCAGGAAGAGGAATTAACCAAAGGCTCAGCGTGCCGTGCCGAAACCAGATTAGGGCCTGAAGCCATCCTGCGGTGTTGCGGCCAGCTCACGAGAAAGCGAGTTGAAGAAAGGAGCTCAGGGGCACTGTAATTCACAAACCTGCAGAGTTATAAATGACAGCTATCGTCCAAAAATATACTGAAGTAAGGCTGCCAAGAGGACTTGAAAGTGGGGCAGAATTGCAGGAAACCGATTTCAGGAGGTAGACTGGAATTGCATTTAAAGCATAGGAAAAGAGGCAGAACGTCCACAATGATGCACTTGGCCAAAAAGGGCGTATGCGTTTTTTCCTGAATATATTCAGGAAAAAACGCATACGCCCTTTTTGGCCAACCAAGCAAGCTTGCAAAGGAAATCTGCACTACAATGAAGTCTCACTTCCCCCCGGTCAAAAGGGCCATCTGAAAAAAGTGTAAAATCCAGAAAGGCAGGACAGGCCATGGAGAACTGGGAGCCTTCTTATGCTGATGGGCGGGATGTAAATTGCCAACAGCCACTCGGGAGAAGTGTATGGTGTTTCCTGAAACATCTAAAAAACAAAGCAACAGAGCCTAGGGCACTTCCACTTATGGTCCTATAGCTTAGGGAAATTAAAATCAAAAAGACACAGCCACCCCAAAGGTTGGGACGGCTCTGTTTACAAGAACGTGGTTTACGGTACAAGTTCAATATCGCAGAAAGTGAAAAATGGATAAAGAAGTTGTGGTACTTACATACAATGCAATATCACTCAGCAATGAAATCTATGTCATCAGGCCCGTAGCAGCATAATGAGTGGATTCAGGTACGATGATTCTAACTGAAATAAGTCTCACAGGAAAAGAAACATCATAAGAAATCACTAATACACGGAATGTAAACTTGGCTACATAGGAACTGAATTACAAATCAGAACAGGGTCTCAAATTTACAAAACCAACATATGCTTGCTTAAGGGGAAAGGTGAGTTGGGGTAATGCATAAAACCAGAGATTGAAATGAACACAGATAAAGTTCCTTAAGCCAAATATGGAATAGACAAGAGCTACTCCTTGCTCAACGAAATGGACTCAACACCCCATATTAAACGCCTAAGAATGTACCTGACCAGGAAGTATCTTAAAACCTATGGACTGCTATGTCTCCGAAAGAGAATCAAGCGTGTGTACAGGGCCATAAACGCAGCAGTGATAGGATTGGAGAGGTTCGGTGAGCAAATGAAGACCCTTTGAAGTCATATTGCATGGTACCCATTCCACGGGTCTCAACTCTCCAGGTTTAAGGTATTCTTCCTTCAGCTAAAACATGCATGTGGAACCCAGAGTATGATCAACCGTGTGATCGGGAGACGTGTTCCAATATGTCTCAGATTTCATCCCCTGGTACTCGGGTGCAACATTCCAGACGCTTTACGAACACTCTCCCGACTTGGAGAGTCAGTGCCTTTAACCTCCTGTTTGGCCCAGTTTGCAATTTCTGCGGAAGATGAACAGGAATAGGGAGAACCAATGACAGACTAGCTGGAGGTGTCTGGACGGGCAAATTTAACTCTCATTTCCCACCAGGAAGAGGAATTAACCAAAGGCTCAACGTGCCGTGCTGGAACCAGATTAGGGCCTGAAGCCATCCTGCGGTGTTGCGGCCAGCTCACGAGAAAGCGAGTTGAAGAAAGGAGCTCAGGGGCACTGTAATTCACAAACCTGCAGAGTTATAAATGACAGCTATCGTCCAAAAATATACTGAAGTAAGGCTGCCAAGAGGACTTGAAAGTGGGGCAGAATTGCAGGAAACCGATTTCAGGAGGTAGACTGGAATTGCATTTAAAGCATAGGAAAAGAGGCAGAACGTCCACAATGATGCACTTGGCCAAAAAGGGCGTATGCGTTTTTTCCTGAATATATTCAGGAAAAAACGCATACGCCCTTTTTGGCCAACCAAGCAAGCTTGCAAAGGAAATCTGCACTACAATGAAGTCTCACTTCCCCCAGGTCAAAGGGGCCATCTGAAAAAAGTGTAAAATCCAGAAAGGCAGGACAGGCGATGGAGAACTAGGAGCCTTCTTATGCTGATGGGCGGGATGTAAATTGCCAACAGCCACTCTGGAGAAGTGTATGGTGTTTCCTGAAACATCTAAAAAACAAAGCAACAGAGCCTAGGGCACTTCCACTTATGGTCCTATAGCTTAGGGAAATTAAAATCAAAAAGACACAGCCACCTCAAAAGTTGGGACGGCTCTGTTTACAAGAACCTGGTTTACGGTACAAGTTCAATATCGCAGAAAGTGAAAAATGGATAAAGAAGTTGTGGTACTTACGTACAATGCAGTATCACTCAGCAATGAAATCTATGTCATCAGGCCCGTAGCAGCATAATGAGTGGATTCAGGTAAGATGATTCTAACTGAAATAAGTCACACAGAAAAAGAAACATCATAAGATATCACTAATACACGGAATGTAAACTTGGCTACACAGGAACTGAATTACAAAACAGAACAGGGTCTCAAATTTAGAAAACCAACTTATGCTTGCTTAAGGGGAAAGGTGAGTTGGGGTGCTGCATAAAACCAGAGATTGAAATGAGCACAGATAAAGTTCCTTAAGCCAAATATGGAATAGACAAGAGCTACTCCTTGCTCAACGAAATGGACTCAACACCCCATATTAAACGCCTAAGAATGTACCAGACCAGGAAGTATCTTAAAACCTATGGATTGCTATGTCTCCGAAAGAGAATCAAGCGTGTGTACAGGGGCATAAACGCAGCAGTGATAGGACTGGAGAGGTTCGGTGAGCAAATGAAGACCCTTTGAAGTCATATTGCATGGTACCCATTCCACGGGTCTCAACTCTCCAGGTTTAAGGTGTTCTTCCTTCAGCTAAAAAATGCATGTGGAACCCAGAGTATGATCAACCGTGTGATCGGGAGACGTGTTCCAATATGTGTCAGTTTTCGTCCCCTGGTACTCGGGTGCAACATTCCAGACGCTTTACTAACACTCTCCCGACTTGGAGAGTCAGTGCCTTTAACCTCCTGTTTGGCCCAGTTTGCAATTTCTGCGGAAGATGAACAGGAATAGGGAGAACCAATGAGAGACTAGCTGGAGGTGTCTGGACGGGCAAATTTAACTCTCATTTCCCACCAGGAAGAGGAATTAACCAAAGGCTCAACGTGCCGTGCTGGAACCAGATTAGGGCCTGAAGCCATCCTGCGGTGTTGCGGCCAGCTCACGAGAAAGCGAGTTGAAGAAAGGAGCTCAGGGGCACTGTAATTCACTAACCTGCAGAGTTATAAATGATAGCTATCGTCCAAAAATATACTGAAGTAAGGCTGCCAAGAGGACTTGAAAGCGGTGCAGAATTGCTGGAAACCGATTTCGGGAGGTAGACTGGAATTGCATTTAAAGCATAGGAAAAGAGGCAGAACGTCCACAATGATGCACTTGGCCAAAAAGGGCGTATGCGTTTTTTCCTGAATATATTCAGGAAAAAACGCATACGCCCTTTTTGGCCAACCAAGCAAGCTTGCGAAGGAAATCTGCACTACAATGAAGTCTCACTTCCCCCCGCTCAAAAGGGCCATCTGAAAAAAGTGTAAAATCCAGAAAGGCAGGACAGGCCATGGAGAAGTGGGAGCCTAGTTATGCTGATGGGCGGGATGTAAATTGCCAACAGCCACTCGGGAGAAGTGTATGGTGTTTCCTGAAACATCTAAAAAACAAAGCAACAGAGCCTAGGGCAATTCCACTTATGGTCCTATAGCTTAGGGAAATTAAAATCAAAAAGACACAGCCACCCAAAAGGTTGGGACGGCTCTGTTTACAAGAACCTGGTTTACGGTACAAGTTCAATATCGCAGAAAGTGAAAAATGGATAAAGAAGTTGTGGTACTTACGTACAATGCAATATCACACAGCAATGAAATCTATGTCATCAGGCCCGTAGCAGCATAATGAGTGGATTCAGGTACGATGATTCTAACTGAAATAAGTCTCACAGAAAAAGAAACATCATAAGATATCACTAATACACGGAATGTAAACTTGGCTACATAGGAACTGAATTACAAAACAGAACATGGTCTCAAATTTAGAAAACCAACTTATGCTTGCTTAAGGGGAAAGGTGAGTTGGGGTGCTGCATAAAACCAGAGATTGAAATGAGCACAGATAAAGTTCCTTTAGCCAAATATGGAATGGACAACAGCTACTCCTTGCTCAACGAAACGGACTCATCACCCCATATTAAACACCTAAGAATGTACCTGACTAGTAAGTAGCTTAAAACCTAAGGAATGCTATGTCTCCGAAAGAGAATCAAGCATGTGTACAGGGGCATAAACGCAGCAGTGATAGGATTGGAGAGGTTCGGTGAGCAAATGAAGACCCTTTGAAATCATATTGCATGGTACCCATTCCACGGGTCTCAACTCTCCAGGTTTAAGGGATTGTTCCTTCAGCTAAAACATGCATGTGGAACCCAGAGTATGATCAACCGTGTGATTGGGAGACGTGTTCCAATATGTGTCAGTTTTCATCCTCTGGTACTCGGGTGCAACATTCCAGATGCTTTACTAACACTCTCCCGACTTCGAGAGTCAGTGCGTTTAACCTCCTCTTTGGCCCAGTTTGCAATTTCTGCAGAAGATGAACACGAATAGGGAGAACCAATGAGAGACTAGCTGGAGGTGTCTGGACGGGCAAATTTAACTCTCATTTCGCACCAGGAAGAGGAATTAACCAAAGGATCAGCGTGCCGTGCCGGAACAAGTTTAGGGCCCGAAGCAATCCCGCGGTGTTGCGGCCAGCTCACGAGAAAGCGAGTTGAAGAAAGGAGCTCAGGGGCACTGTAATTCACAAACCTGCCGAGTTATAAATGACAGCTATCGTCCAAAAATATACTGAAGTAAGGCTGCCAAGAGGACTTGGAAGCGGGGCAGAATTGCAGGAAACCGATTTCAGGAGGTAGACTGGAATTGCATTTAAAGCATAGGAAAAGAGGCAGAACGTCCACAATGATGCACTTGGCCAAAAAGGGCGTATGCGTTTTTTCCTGAATATATTCAGGAAAAAACGCATACGCCCTTTTTGGCCAACCAAGCAAGCTTGCAAAGGAAATCTGCACTACAATGAAGTCTCACTTCCCCCCGGTCAAAAGGGCCATCTGAAAAAAGTGTAAAATCCAGAAAGGCAGGACAGGCCATGGAGAAGTGGGAGCCTTCTTATGCTGATGGGCGGGATGTAAATTGCCAACAGCCACTCGGGAGAAGTGTATGGTGTTTCCTGAAACATCTAAAAAACAAAGCAACAGAGCCTAGGGCACTTCCACTTATGGTCCTATAGCTTAGGGAAATTAAAATCAAAAAGACACAGCCACCCCAAATGTTGGGACGGCTCTGTTTACAAGAACGTGGTTTGCCGTACAAGTTCAATATCGCAGAAAGTGAAAAATGGATAAAGAAGTTGTGGTACTTACGTACAATGCAATATCACACAGCAATGAAATCTATGTCATCAGGCCCGTAGCAGCATAATGAGTGGATTCAGTTACGATGATTCTAAGTGAAATAAGTCTCACAGAAAAAGAAACATCATAAGATATCACTAATACACGGAATGTAAACTTGGCTACATAGGAACTGAATTACAAAACAGAACATGGTCTCAAATTTAGAAAACCAACTTATGCTTCCTTAAGGGGAAAGGTGAGTTGGGGTGCTGCATAAAACCAGAGATTGAAATGAGCACAGATAAAGTTCCTTTAGCCAAATATGGAATGGACAACAGCTACTCCTTGCTCAACGACACGGACTCATCACCCCATATTAAACACCTAAGAATGTACCTGACTAGTAAGTAGCTTAAAACCTAAGGAATGCAATGTCTCCGAAAGAGAATCAAGCGTGTGTACAGGGGCATAAATGCAGCAGTGATAGGATTGGAGAGGTTCGGTGAGCAAATGAAGACCCTTTGAAGTCATATTGCATGGTACCCATTCCACGGGTCTCAACTCTCCAGGTTTAAGGGTTTGTTCCTTCAGCTAAAACATGCATGTGGAACCCAGAGTATGATCAACCGTGTGATCGGGAGACGTGTTCCAATATGTCTCAGTTTTCATCCTCTGGTACTCGGGTGCAACATTCCAGATGCTTTACTAACACTCTCCCGACTTCGAGAGTCAGTGCCTTTAACCTCCTGTTTGGCCCAGTTTGCAATTTCTGCGGAAGATGAACACGAATTGGGAGAACCAATGAGAGACTAGCTGGAGGTGTCTGGACGGGCAAATTTAACTCTCATTTCCCACCAGGAAGAGGAATTAACCAAAGGCTCAGCGTGCCGTGCCAGAACCAGATTAGGGCCTGAAGCCATCCTGCGGTGTTGCGGCCAGCTCACGAGAAAGCGAGTTGAAGAAAGCAGCTCAGGGGCACTGTAATTCACAAACCTGCAGAGTTATAAATGACAGCTATCGTCCAAAAATATACTGAAGTAAGGCTGCCAAGAGGACTTGAAAGCGGGGCAGAATTGCAGGAAACCGATTTCAGGAGGTAGACTGGAATTGCATTTAAAGCATAGGAAAAGAGGCAGAACGTCCACAATGATGCACTTGGCCAAAAAGGGCGTATGCGTTTTTTCCTGAATATATTCAGGAAAAAACGCATACGCCCTTTTTGGCCAACCAAGCAAGCTTGCAAAGGAAATCTGCACTACAATGAAGTCTCACTTCCCCCCGGTCAAAAGGGCCATCTGAAAAAACTGTAAAATCCAGAAAGGCAGGACAGGCCATGGAGAAGTGGGAGCCTTGTTATGCTGATGGGCGGGATGTCAATTGCCAACAGCCACTCGGGAGAAGTGTATGGTGTTTCCTGAAACATCTAAAAAACAAAGCAACAGAGCCTAGGGCACTTCCACTTATGGTCCTATAGCTTAGGGAAATTAAAATCAAAAAGACACAGCCACCCCAAAGGTTGGGACGGCTCTGTTTACAAGAACCTGGTTTACGGTACAAGTTCAATATCGCAGAAAGTGAAAAATGGATAAAGAAGTTGTGGTACTAACGTACAATGCAGTATCACTCAGCAATGAAATCTATGTCATCAGGCCCGTAGCAGCATAATGAGTGGATTCAGGTATGATGATTCTAACTGAAATAAGTCACACAGAAAAAGAAACATCATAAGATATCTCTAATACACGGAATGTAAACGTGGCTACACAGGAACTGAATTACAAAACAGAACAGGGTCTCAAATTTAGAAACCCAACTTATGCTTGCTTAAGGGGAAAGGTGAGTTGGGGTGCTGCATAAAACCAGAGATTGAAATGAGCACAGATAAAGTTCCTTAAGCCAAATATGGAATAGACAAGAGCTACTCCTTGCTCAAGGAAATGGACTCAACACCCCATATTAAACGCCTAAGAATGTACCTGACCAGGAAGTGTCTTAAAGCCTATGGACTGCTATGTCTCCGAAAGAGAATCAAGCGTGTGTACAGGGGCATAAACGTAGCAGTGATAGGATTGGAGAGGTACGGTGAGCAAATGAAGACCCTTTGAAGTCGTATTGCATGTTACCCATTCCACGGGTCTCAACTCTCCAGGTTTAAGGTATTCTTCCTTCAGCTAAAACATGCATGTGGAACCCAGAGTATGATCAACCGTGTGTTCGGGAGACGTGTTCCAATATGTGTCAGTTTTCGTCCCCTGGTACACGGGTGCAACATTCCAGACGCTTTACTAACACTCTCCCGACTTGGAGAGTCAGTGCCTTTAACCTCCTGTTTGGCCCAGTTTGAAATTTCTGCGGAAGATGAACAGGAATAGGGAGAACCAATGACAGACTAGATGGAGGTGTCTGGACGGGCAAATTTAACTCTCATTTCCCACCAGGAAGAGGAATTAACCAAAGGCTCAGCGTGCCGTGCCGGAACCAGATTAGGGCCTGAAGCCATCCTGCGGTGTTGCGGCCAGCTCACGAGAAAGCGAGTTGAAGAAAGGAGCTCAGGGGCACTGTAATTCACAAACGTGCCGAGTTATAAATGACAGCTATCGTCCAAAAATATACTGAAGTAAGCCTGCCAAGAGGACTTGAAAGTGGGGCAGAATTGCAGGAAACCGATTTCCGGAGGTAGACTGGAATTGCATTTAAAGCATAGGAAAAGAGGCAGAACGTCCACAATGATGCACTTGGCCAAAAAGGGCGTATGCGTTTTTTCCTGAATATATTCAGGAAAAAACGCATACGCCCTTTTTGGCCAACCAAGCAAGCTTGCAAAGGAAATCTGCACTACAATGAAGTCTCACTTCCCCCCGGTCAAAAGGGCCATCTGAAAAAAGTGTAAAATCCAGAAAGGCAGGACAGGCCATGGAGAACTGGGAGCCTTGTTATGCTGATGGGCGGGATGTAAATTGCCAACAGCCACTCGGGAGAAGTGTATGGTGTTTCCTGAAACATCTAAAAAACAAAGCAACAGAGCCTAGGGCACTTCCACTTATGGTCCTATAGCTTAGGGAAATTAAAATCAAAAAGACACAGCCACCCCAAAGGTTGGGACGGCTCTGTTTACAAGAACCTGGTTTACGGTACAAGTTCAATATCGCAGAAAGTGAAAAATGGATAAAGAAGTTGTGGTACTTACGTACAATGCAATATCACACAGCAATGAAATCTATGTCATCAGGCCCGTAGCAGCATAATGAGTGGATTCAGTTACGATGATTCTAACTGAAATAAGTCTCACAGAAAAAGAAACATCATAAGATATCACTAATACACGGAATGTAAACTTGGCTACATAGGAACTGAATTACAAAACAGAACATGGTCTCAAATTTAGAAAACCAACTTATGCTTGCTTAAGGGGAAAGGTGAGTTGGGGTGCTGCATAAAACCAGAGATTGAAATGAGCACAGATAAAGTCCCTTAAGCCAAATATGGAATAGACAAGAGCTACTCCTTGCTCAAGGAAATGGACTCAACACCCCATATTAAACGCCTAAGAATGTACCTGACTAGGAAGTATCTTAAAGCCTATGGACTGCTATGTCTCCGAAAGAGAATCAAGCGTGTGTACAGGGGCATAAACGCAGCAGTGATAGGATTGGAGAGGTTCGGTGAGCAAATGAAGACCCTTTGAAGTCGTATTGCATGGTACCCATTCCACGGGTCTCAACTCTCCAGGTTTAAGGTATTCTTCCTTCAGCTAAAAAATGCATGTGGAACCCAGAGTATGATCAACCGTGTGATCGGGAGACGTGTTCCAATATGTGTCAGTTTTCGTCCCCTGGTACTCGGGTGCAACATTCCAGACGCTTTACTAACACTCTCCCGACTTGGAGAGTCAGTGCCTTTAACCTCCTGTTTGGCCCAGTTTGCAATTTCTGCGGAAGATGAACAGGAATAGGGAGAACCAACGAGAGACTAGCTGGAGGTGTCTGGACGGGCAAATTTAACTCTCATTTCCCACCAGGAAGAGGAATGAACCAAAGGCTCAGCGTGCCGTGCCGGAACCAGATTAGGGCCTGAAGCCATCCTGCGGTGTTGCGGCCAGCTCACGAGAAAGCGAGTTGAAGAAAGGAGCTCAGGGGCACAGAAATTCACAAACCTGCAGAGTTATAAATGACAGCTATCGTCCAAAAATATACTGAAGTAAGGCTGCCAAGAGGACTTGAAAGCGGGGCAGAATTGCAGGAAACCGATTTCAGGAGGTAGACTGGAATTGCATTTAAAGCATAGGAAAAGAGGCAGAACGACCACAATGATGCACTTGGCCAAAAAGGGCGTATGCGTTTTTTCCTGAATATATTCAGGAAAAAACACATACGCCCGTTTTGGCCAACCAAGCAAGCTTGCAAAGGAAATCTGCACTACAATGAAGTCTCACTTCCCCCCGGTCAAAAGGGCCATCTGAAAAAACTGTAAAATCCAGAAAGGCAGGACAGGCCATGGAGAAGTGGGAGCCTTGTTATGCTGATGGGCGGGATGTAAATTGCCAACAGCCACTCGGGAGAAGTGTATGGTGTTTCCTGAAACATCTAAAAAACAAAGCAACAGAGCCTAGGGCACTTCCACTTATGGTCTTATAGCTTAGGGAAATTAAAATCAAACAGACACAGCCACCCCAAAGGTTGCGACGGCTCTGTTTACAAGAACCTGGTTTACGGTACAAGTTCAATATGGCAGAAAGTGAAAAATGGATAAAGAAGTTGTGGTACTTACGTACAATGCAATATCACTCAGCAATGAAATCTATGTCATCAGGCCCGTAGCATAATAATGAGTGGATTCAGGTACGATGATTCTAACTGAAATAAGTCACACAGAAAAAGAAACATCATAAGATATCACTAACACACGGAATGTAAACTTGGCTATACAGGAACTGAATTCCAAAACAGAACAGGGTCTCAAATTTAGAAAACCAACTTATGCTTGCTTAAGGGGAAAGGTGAGTTGGCATGCTGCATAAAACCAGAGATTGAAATGAGCACAGATAAAGTTCCTTAAGCCAAATATGGAATAGACAAGAGCTACTCCTTGCTCAAGGAAATGGACTCAACACCCCATATTAAACACCTAAGAATATACCTGACTAGGAAGTATCTTAAAACCTATGGATTGCTATGTCTCCGAAAGAGAATCAAGCCTGTGTACAGGGGCATAAACGCAGCAGTGATAGGACTGGAGAGGTTCGGTGAGCAAATAAAGACCCTTTGAAGTCATATTGCATGGTACCCATTCCACGGGTCTCAACTCTCCAGGTTTAAGGGATTCTTCCTTCAGCTAAAACATGCATGTGGAACCCAGAGTATGATCAACCGTGTGATCGGGAGACGTGTTCCAATATGTGTCAGTTTTCGTCCCCTGGTACTCGGGTGCAACATTCCAGATGCTTTACTAACACTCTCCCGACTTGGAGAGTCAGTGCCTTTAACCTCCTGTTTGGCCCAGTTTGCAATTTCTGCGGAAGATGAACAGGAATAGGGAGAACCAATGAGAGACTAGCTGGAGGTGTCTGGACGGGCAAATTTAACTCTCATTTCCCACCAGGAAGAGGAATTAACCAAAGGCTCAGCGTGCCGTGCCAGAACCAGATTAGGGCCTGAAGCCATCCTGCGGTGTTGCGGCCAGCTCACGAGAAAGCGAGTTGAAGAAAGGAGCTCAGGGGCACTGTAATTCACAAACCTGCAGAGTTATAAATGACAGCTATCGTCCAAAAATATACTGAAGTAAGGCTGCCAAGAGGACTTGAAAGCGGGGCAGAATTGCAGGAAACCGATTTCAGGAGGTAGACTGGAATTGCATTTAAAGCATAGGAAAAGAGGCAGAACGTCCACAATGATGCACTTGGCCAAAAAGGGCGTATGCGTTTTTTCCTGAATATATTCAGGAAAAAACGCATACGCCCTTTTTGGCCAACCAAGCAAGCTTGCAAAGGAAATCTGCACTACAATGAAGTCTCACTTCCCCCCGGTCAAAAGGGCCATCTGAAAAAAGTGTAAAATCCAGAAAGGCAGGACAGGCCATGGAGAACTGGGAGCCTTGTTATGCTGATGGGCGGGATGTAAATTGCCAACAGCCACTCGGGAGAAGTGTATGGTGTTTCCTGAAACATCTAAAAAACAAAGCAACAGAGCCTAGGGCACTTCCACTTATGGTCCTATAGCTTAGTTAATTTAAAATCAAAAAGACACAGCCACCCCAAAGGTTGGGACGGTTCTTTTTACTGGAATCTCTTCTTCGGCACAAGTTAAATATCCCAGAGAGCAAATAATGGATAAAGAAGTTGCGGTACTTATGTACAACAGAATACCACTCAGCAATGAAATCTATGTCACCAGGCCCGTACCAGCATAATGAGTGGATTGAGGCACGATGATTCTAAGTGAAATAAGTCACACAGAAAAAGAAACATCATAAGGTATCACTAATACACGGAATGTGAACTTGGCTACACAGGAACTGAATTACAAAACAGAACAGGGTCTCAAGTTTAGAAAACTAACTTATGCTTGCTTAAGGGGGAAGGTGAGTTGGGGTGCTGCATTAAACCAGAGTTTGAAATTAGCACTGATACCGTTCCATAAGCCAAATATGGAATAGACAAGACCTACCCCTTGCTCCACGAAATGGATTCAACAATGAGGTATCACCTCACACCTGGTAGAATAGGCATCATAGAAAATCTACAAGCAAAAAATGCTGGAAAGGGTGTGGAGAAAAGGAACCCTCTTCCACTATTGTTGGGAATATAAATTGATACAGTCACTATGGAGAACAATATGGAATTTCTTAAGAAACTAACAATAGAATTACCATATGATACAGCAATCCCAGTACTGGACATATACCCAGACAAAACCATAAATCAAAAAGAGACATTCACCGCAATGTTCATTGCATCACTATTTACAATATCGAGGTAATGGAAGCAACCTAAATGCCCACAGACAGACGAATGCATAAAGCCGTGGTACATATATAAAATGGAATATTACTAAGCCATGAAAAGGAATGAAATTGGGTCATTTGTAGAGACGTCGATGCATCTAGAGACTGTCGTACAGAGTGAAGTAAGTCAGAAAGAGAAAAACAAATCTTGTATATTCATGCATATATGTGGAACCTAGAAAACCTGTACAGATTAACCATTTTGCAAGGCATAAATAGAGCAACAGATGTAGACAACAAACGTATGGACAACAAGGGGGGAAAGCTGTTGGGGGTGGTGGTGGGAGGAGTTGAGAGACTGGGATTGGCATGTATACATTTATATGTATAAAATAGATAACCAATAAGAACCTGCTGTATAAAAATATAAAATAAAATTCAAAATTAAAAAGAAATAAAATTTAAAAAATAGAAAAAACAATTATTCCCTTCACATACATGTATTTATATGAATAAATTATTTCCATGCTTATATCTGTAAATACAAAAAAGAGGAATAAAATCTACCTTGAACCCAAAACGAAAAAGAGAAAAAAAACACAGAACCCACCAGTTCCACAGAGGAAAACCGTATCAGGGCACTTGCTCCAGTTGTAAACAATTCTGAAGTTGGTCAGTGGTGGGGAATCGTCTCCCATTCAGCCAGCAGCCCCCACGCAACAAGCGTCCTCATTGCAAAGCTGGGGCACCGTGCCGAGGCATCTGTGAGTAAACGTGAGCTGAGCCCCAGGCCAGTTGCTGCTGAACTATTCCCACCCATCCCAGGTAAAACACCTGAATATATACAAGGACTTGAAAGCCTAGAGGGAGGGCCATAGAGCCACACGAGTGACAGCATGCCGGCCGACTTGGTGCCTGCAGGCCAGCCAGGATAGTCCTGGCCCTGGGTGCTCTTCTGGAAGATTTCCATTTCCCTGCCTGAGATACCCGTCCTGTCCCTGCCCCCACTGCTTTTTTCCTTCCTCACCTCTGCCCAGGGAGAAATTCCAGCAGCAGGTATGGGTGACACATCTTCTTCTTTAGCAGGTGGCAGCCTGGCAACTGCTGCAGAAAGTCCAGCAGAGCCCCACTCACACTGGGCCACCCACAAAGCCGTGGCCTCTCACTCCCTCCCACCAGCCCAGCCCCGAGACTGCTGACAGGGCAGAGAAAATGGCGTCAGGCACGGCTGCAGGGGCTCTTGCTGCCTGGAGTGGTATTTATAGTGATCTCAACCCAGGCACACCTGGGGAGGGCTGGCCGGCACGGTAAGGCTGCCCAGGTCAGCCAATCATCACCCCTCAGGGGCTCACAGTTGCAGAAAATGGAACTTGCTGAACCGGCCAGGTCCAAGGAACAGGTGTGGGCTCCTGAGAGTCAGGATAGACAAGGGGCTGCAGCTTTGGCTTGTTTTCTAATCATTTTATCTGGCCCATGAGTGGGAGACAACTTCAAGAAAACCCTCTCCTAATGAGAGGAACCCAGGAGTCAGGGAGAGGAGGGGTGGGTGGTGGTTGGAGACAGAGGCCTGGTGCCCCGGGTGCAGTGGAAGTCTCTGGAAGACCAGGTGGAGGGAGGCCTCACGGAGTGATGCCCAGGGTCACAGACCTGTCGCAGCTGCTGTTTGTTAGTTCAAGTCCTGCTCTGAGGTGCTCTGTGTCAGCTCTGAGCGACAGGTGAGCTGGGGGTGCTCTGCAATGAGGGCTATGTGCACGGTTCCTGTGTGCCCAGCCCTGCCACAGTACCTGCAAGGGTAGCTCTGTATCCTGGGAGGGGCCTGACCACGAGAACCCTGTGGGCTGGGGTGGGGGTGGGGTACCTGCCCAGGTGAGCTCCATATTCTGGGATTGGTCTGACCACGAGAGCCCCATGGGCTGCTGGGGACCTGGTAAAGGATGTCAGGACAGTCAGTGAAGCCACCGAGGATATACCTCCAGTTGCTCCTAATTCCTACACCCTGCTGGTCATTCTACCAACCACCAGGACATGGTATTCTGTATTAGTCTTCAATGATGCCTTCTTTTGTATTCCATTAGTCCCAGAGTCACAAGAAATTTTGGCTTGTGAGTGGCAGGACTCAACATACAACTAAAACAATACTTCCGGGCCGTCTGGCCCCAAGGGTGCAAAAATTCCCACACCATCTTTGGGGAAAGCTTAGCTGAAGACCTAAAAGTTCTACCTCTGGAAAAGGAAACCCTCCTTCAATATGCAGACGACATTCTGATCGCCAGCCCTACTAAGGAGGCCTCTGAACTACCAAGCCAATAAAGGATAAAAGTTGTCCAAGAAAAAGCTCAAATATCACAGACTGCCGTGACCTGCCTGGGCTTCATTCTCACAGAAGGTTGGAGAAGTCCATCCCAGGAAAGGGAAGAAACCATTTTCAGCCTTACCCCTTTCTAAAACTAGAAGACAGCTTAGGGGTTCCTGGGGAGGCCAGGGTTTGCTGCTTCTGGATCCCTAACTACAGTCTACTAGCTGGGCCTCTATATGAAACACTGAAAGGAAAAGATGATGATCCTTTTGAATAGAATCCACAAGTGGCCTTTCAAGAATGGAAAGAGCAGTCAATTCAGACCCTTGCCCTGGAACTCCCTAATTTAGCTAAACCCTTTGACCTTTACATTCCCGGTGAAAGGTGAATCGCCATTGGAGAATTAGTGCAAAACCTGGGACCACTTGAAATGGAACAATGCAAGAATGCCATCCAGGTAGGATAAACTATGGTCACCAAGGGGCTTGGCCCACTGCCACATCTGGCCAAGATACTGGCGGTATCTAAAAACCTGGAAATCAGCAGCCCAAAAGGCCACCTCCCTCCTAAGGGAAAAGGACCCCACGTGGTGATCCTAACCACCAACCATGCCCTGAAGTTGCAGGGTTCGCTCCGTGGGCACACCGACCTCGAGTGAGGAGGCCCTCCAACTCCAACATCCAGAGAGATAACCGGGGGCAACAGGGCACCATGACGACTCGTGTGAACATCACTTGACCTGGAGTTTCTCTCATAAAACAACAAGAGTGTGTCCCAAAAGAGTAGACTACTGCTTGCAGGACTTACTGCACCCAGAGGGGAGCTAATAATCTTGGCGGGGGAACCGTATATCACACTGTCACCATAGAAAAGCCTACAGACACCGTGATGATGGTGGCCAGTAAGACCGGCTGGACTCTTGTTTACTTCCAAAGGCTGTTGACTCAGTGGCCATCACGGTCCTTGATCACCACTGACCCTGGACTGTCTGGGAGTTGAGCGGGCAGGGCTCTGACACCTGGTGCTGTTTGTACGTTAATTCAGGGGCCTAATTGAAGAAAGCGCAGACTACTGGTCAGAGCATCTAGGCTGGCAGAAACGGTCGGCCTAAGGTGGCCCAACAAATGTGGGGCGGGGTGAAACCGGCCCCCACAGCGTCTCTGCACATCTCTTTCCTGGACCCTTAAAGGTCATTAGAATCTATAACACTTCCAATGCTGGTGCTCAGGTGGACGAGCAGGGAGGCAGGGGGCCTGGGGACAATCAACGTCACCTGGAGGCTGCTGGGGAGAAGCTCTGACCCTCGCCCCAGGGTATGAGGGCTCCCAACTCAGCACTCAGCAGTTACAGAAGAAGGGTCTGCACCCTCAGCACTCCAAGAATGAGGAACGGGACAAAAGGCAGAGGGGGGGGGTTTGTCCCCAGCAAAGCCCATTAAAAATCCCTGGGAGATAAAAATAGAATCTGGGCAATAAAGTCAAGTCTAACCTTTTTTATCCTTTGTGCTTTGTCTAATTTC
Source organism: Lagenorhynchus albirostris (assembly GCF_949774975.1). Classification (NCBI taxonomy): domain Eukaryota; kingdom Metazoa; phylum Chordata; class Mammalia; order Artiodactyla; family Delphinidae; genus Lagenorhynchus; species Lagenorhynchus albirostris. Next base: position 18,408 of record NW_026783416.1, on the reverse strand, counting down.
ACGTGCTCCTAGGGTCCCGCATGCAGAGGTTCCACACCCGGCACTTCAGACCAGATTTCCTAGTGCAGAATGGCTGGGTCGACACCTCAGCTCCTGGGGCCCAGTGCAGACTCCGCGATATAGAGCCTGAGCTACAGCCAACCCGGCCCTCGAGAGCTCCGCCCCCTCCCTCCCACTGACTCTGACAGGATCTCTACACAGCAGCCCAGCCCACAGCCCACGGGGTAGTACATGCTCTCACCTCTCCATTCTCTGATCAAAATATAAAGTTTCCTTTGCTTGTGAACCAAACTCAGTCTCGATCTGTTGGCCCCAATGACACTGGGCAGGGGGACACTTGTTGGGGTCCACTCTGGAGGATCAGTAACAGAAATTGAGACTATTGTAACCTCAATGAACAGATGTGTGAGCCAAAGTGTAGTTAACATAGAACAGTGTATAAGGCTCGGGTAAAATAAGATGTTTCTAACACTTCCATTGGATATTTCCATCACTTTATTATAAGCAAGTTCAGTGAAAAGGTTTGTCTTATTTGTCAGCTCAATATTAGAGAAATGAAGTGATTTCTTTCCAAGGATGTACATCTAATAATCTTGGTTAAACCTTCAATCTTGTTTTAAATGCTTTTCCATTGAAAATGATACCTCTCTTTCAGCTCCCCCATTTCTGAGAAGTATAAAATCTTATAATTTATTATTACCAAAGGGGAAAGGTGGGAGGAGGGATAAATTAACAGTTTGGGATGAACACATACACACTGCTATGTATAAAATAGATCATCAACAAGGAACTACTGTATAGTACAGGGAACTACACTCAACATTTTGCAATAACCTATAAGGGGAAATAATCTGAAAAAGAATAGATATTTTTATTGACATCATCTATCAATGACAGTTAAAGTGTAACCTAAGGGAAGCTGGTGGTGAGTGCTTCTGACCCTGAAGACTTCAATCATCTAAAGTTTGGACTCTGCCTACTTCCCAAGGCCCTTAATGAACATATGTGTAGCCGTAGCTTAAAAAATTCCCCAGTTTGGGTTTCGGGGAGACACTGATTTTGAAAAAGCCCTGGTGTTCTCCTTACATGAATGGGACTCTTCCTACTGCTAAAACATGTCTGTCACACCCAGAGGATGGTATACCGTCTGATCGGGAAGAGTTTGGAAAAGGCATCTCATCTCCTCATCTCCTGGTGCTCGGGTTCACCCCTCCAGCGTCTTTACTAACAGTCTCCCCACTTGGAGATGTCAGCACTGTCAACATCCTGTTGCGTACAGTTTGGAATTTGTCCAGAGGATGAAGCGGAAGGATGAGGAACAATGAGAGACAAGTCCTACGTGTTCAGACAGGCACATGTCACTCTAATTTCCAATCAGGAAGACGAATTGACCAAAGGCTAGGGTTGCCCATGGAAACAGTATAGGGCTTGAGGAAATCCCGCTGCTTTGTGGCCAGTTCCCATAAACACAAGTTGAACAATAGAACTCAGGGGCAGTAAAATTCACAAAACTGCAGAGTTGAAAATATCCATCACTGAAAAATGTCTTGAGGAAAGTCAGAGAAAAGGACTTGTAAGCAAGGGAGAATGGCAGGAAAGGGATTTGAGGAGGTAGAAAGGACTCGCCATTAAGCACAAGAAAAGGAGCTGAACATTGCCAACACTGCAGTTGGCCAAAAAGGGTGTATGCGTTTTTTTGTGTATATATTCAAGAAAAGAGCGTACACCTTTTTAGCCACCCAAACAGGTGGGCACTGGAAGTCAATACTACAAAAGACATCACTTTGCATCAGTCAGAAGAGCCATCCTCATAAAGCGTAAACAACAGAAATGCAGGACAGGGCAAGGAGAAGAGGGAGCCCTGTGAGACTTATAGTGGAAATGTATATTGCCAACGGCCATTCTGGAGAAGTGTATTGTGTTTACTAAAGCATCTAAACAATGAGCTACAGAGCATAGGGCACTTGCACTCATGGGCGTATATCTTGGGAAAAACAAAAATCGAGAGGACACAGGCACCCCAATGTTTACCCCCTCTCTGTTTAAAAGATCCTCGACGAGGATATAACTTAAATGTCTCTGGAGGGAAAAAATGGATAGAGATGTGGTACTTAGGTAGAGTGGAATATTATTCAGCCTGGAAATCAATGAAATATGGCCAGCTGTAACAACTCCGGAGGAGTTACGTATGATCATTCTAAGTGACAGAATTCAAAAAGAAAAAGACACATATCATAAGATATCACTTAAAGGTGGAATCCAAAATGGCTACACATGAAATAAATTACAAAACAAAAACATAGTCAAATATGTAGAAAACACGCATAAGGCTGCTAAACGGGAAAGGTGGGGAGGGGTGAGGCATCATCCAGGAGGTTGAAATTAGCAAAGATACCATTCCAAATACCAAACTGATAATCAACAAGGCCTACACGGTAGCTAAAAGAACTGCACTCAGCACACTCAAGTCACCGGAAAAGAATATATACGACTGGTAAGAATCTGAAAAAGAATTTATTGATGTCTCTCTGTACGTGAATCAAGTGGATGTACAGCAGCAAGAAACAGAGCTTTGAAAATCAGCTGTAACCAATATAGTAATAAATTGAAAAAAATAAACGACAGAGAGACAGAGAAAACCTCTTACAACTTTTCCTCAGGGACGGTGATGCAACATGGATTGAACACATCTAGACCCACAGCAGGATGAGACATAAGGCTGGAAACTGTTTGCGCTAAGAGAAATGTGAGGTTGGGTGAGGAAATGCACACCCTTTAAAGTAATACTACCTGGTACCCATTCAATGGGTCCCAAATCTGCAGGTTCAAGGGATCTTCCTACAGCTAAAACATGCATGGAAAACCCAGAGGACTGTACACCATGTGATGCACCTCATTTATCCTCTCCTGGTGCTCCTGTTCACCATTCCAGCCACGTTACTTAGAAGCTCCCCACTTGGAGAATCAGCACATTTAAACTTCTGTTTCACACATTTTGCAAATTGTGAGGAGGATGAACGGGAAGAGGGGGAACCAATGAGAGAAGAGTTGTAGGGGTTTGGACGGGCACATATCACTCTAATTTCCCATTAAGAATAAGAATTAAAAAAAGGCTCAGCCTGCCTCGCCGGAGCCAAAATAAGGCCTGAAGCAATCCTGCGGGTTTGAGGCCAGCTCACAAAAGAGCAACTTAAAACATGGAGCTCAGGGTCACTGCAATTCACAAACCTGCAGAGTTATAAATGAAAACTAACGTCCAAAAATATGTTGAGGTAAGGCAAAGAAGAGGATCTGAATGCAAGACAGAATTGCAAGAAACAGATTTCAAGAGATAGATTGGACTCGTCTTTAACGCACATGAAAAGCGGCAGAATTTCGACAATGATGCAGTTGGCCCAAAAGGGCGTATGCGATTTTTCCTGATTATATCCAGGAAAAAACGCATACGCACTTTATGGGCAACGAAGCAAGCAAGCAATGCAAATGTGCACAACAAAGAAGTCTCATTTCCCACCGGTCAAAAGGGCCATCCTAAAAAGTTGTAAAAACCAGAAATGCAGGACAGGCCATGGAGAACAGGGAGCCTTTATACGCTGATGGGCAGTGTGTGAACTGCCGAGAGCCACTCTGGAGAAGTGTATGGTGGTTCCTAAATCATCTAAAAACAGAGCTACAGAGCATAGGACACTTCCAATCATGGGAGTATATCTAGGGAAGTCTAAAAATCAACAAGACACAAGCACACCACAGTTTAGGGCTACTCTGTTTACAAGAACCTCAACTTCAGTACACCTTAAATATCCCAGGAAAGAGAACAATGGATAAAGAAGATGTGGTACTTATGTACAATGGAATATCTCTTCACCATGAAATCAATGTAATAAGGCTAGTAGAAGGATAAAGAGTGGATTTAGGTCCGATAATACTACTTGAAATAAGTCAAACAGAAAAAGAAACATATCATAAGATATCACTTATAGAGGGAGGGTAAATATGGCTGCACAAGAAATGAATTACAGAACAGAACAGTGTCTCACATTTAGAAAACACACTTATGTCAGCTTAAGGGGAAAGGAGAGGTGGGGTGATGCATAAAACCAGAGTTTGAAACTAGCACAGATACCGTTCAAGAAACCAAATAGGTATTAGACAAGATCTACACCTTGCTCAATGAACTGGCCTCAACACACCCTATACACCGCAGAGAAATATATCTGAGTAATAAGAATCTTAAAACCCATGTATTGATCTATCTCCATAAGGGAATCAAGTGTGTGCAGAGTGGCACAAACACAGCAGTGAAAATGAGCTAAACCCCATTATAGAAATAAATGTTAAAAACAAAACGCAGAAACAATGAAAGAGAGAAAAATTCTTACAAAATTCGCTCAGGGGCTGTGATGCAACCTGGATTGACCACATATAAACCCACAGCTGGATAAGACATAAGGCTGGACACTTGGGGCTGAGAGGATTGGTGAGCTTCGGTGAGCAACTGCCGAAAGTTTAATGCAATACTTCATGCTACTCATTCCAAGGGTCCCAACACTCCAGGTTGAAGGGAATCTTCCTACAGCTAAACCATGCTTGGGAAACCCAGCGACTGGTATACCATATGATCGGGAAAGGTTTCTAAAACGCACCACATTTTTCCTCTCCTGGGGCTCCGGATCGACATTCCAGCCGCTTTACTAACAACATCCCCACATGGAGAGTCAATGCCTTTAAGTTCTGGTATCGCACAGTCTTCAGTTAGTGCGGAGGATGAATGGGAATAGGGGGAACCAGTGAGAAACTAGCTGTAGCGGTTTCAATGGGCACATGTCACTCTAATTTCACATCAGTAAGAAGAATGAACCAAAGGCACAGCAAGGTGCCCCAGAAGAAGAATAGGGCTTCAAGGAATCCTGTGGTTATGGGGCAAGATCACAAAACTAAGAGCTGAAAAATGGAGCTAAGGGCCACTGCAATTCAAAAACCTGACTTGCCCAAAAAGGGCGTATGTGTTTTTTCCTGAATATATTCAGGAAAAAACGCATACGCCCTTTTTGGCCAACCAAGCAAGCTTGCAAAGGAAATCTGCACTACAATGAAGTCTCAATTCCCCCTGGTCAAAAGGGCCATCTGAAAAAAGTGTAAAATCCATAAAGGCATGACAGGCCATGGAGAACTGGGAGCCATCTTATGCTGATGGGCAGGATGTAAATTGCCAACAGCCACTCTGGAGAAGTGTTTGGTGTTTCCTGAAACATCTAAAAAACAAAGCAACAGAGCCTAGGGCACTTCCACTTATGGTACTATAGTTTAGGGCAATTAAAATCAAAAAGACACAGCCACCCCAAAGTTTGGGATGGCTCTGTTTACAAGAACCTCATATACGGTACAAGTTCAATATCGCAGAAAGTGAAAAATGGATAAAGAAGTTGTGGTACTTACGTACAATGCAATATCACTCAGCAATGAAATCTATGTCATCAGGCCCGTAGCAGCATAATGAGTGGACTAAGTACGATGAATCTAACTGAAATAAGTCACACAGAAAAAGAAACATCATAAGGTATCACTAATACACGGAATGTAAACTTGGCTACACAGGAACTGAATTCCAAAACAGAACAGGGTCTCAAATTTAGAAAACCAACTTATGCTTGCTTAAGGGGAAAGGTGAGTTGGGGTGCTGCATAAAACCAGAGATTGAAATGAGCACAGATAAAGTTCCTTAAGCCAAATATGGAATAGACAAGAGCTACTCCTTGCTCAACGAAATGGACTCAACACCCCATATTCAACGCCTAGGAATATACCTGACTAGTAAGAATCATAAAACCTATGGATTTATATATCTCTGTAAGAGAATCAAGAGTGTGTACAGCGGCATTAAAGCAGTGAAAATCAGGTAAATCCCATAATAAAAATAAATTGCTTAAACAAAACACAATGACAGTGAAATAGAGAGAAATACTTAAGTAATTCATTCAAGGCTTCTGATGCAACCTGCATTTACCACATCTACAACCAGAGCTGGGTGACACATAAGGCTGGACACTTGGGGCTCATAAGATTGGTGAGGTTCGGTGAGCAAATGAAGACCTTTGAAGTCATATTGCATGGTACCCATTCCATGGGTCTCAACTCTCCAGGTTTAAGGGATACTTCCTTCAGCTAAAACATGCATGTGGAACCCAGAGTATGATCCACCATGTGATCGAGAAACATGTTCAAATGTGTCTCACTTTTCGTTCCCTGGTACTCGGGTGCAACATGCCAGACGCTTTACGAACACTCTCCCGACTTGGAGAGTCAGTGCCTTTAACCTCCTGTTTGGCCCAGTTTGCAATTTCTGCGGAAGATGAACAGGAATAGGGAGAACCAATGAGAGACTAGCTGGAGGTGTCTGGACGGGCAAATTTAACTCTCATTTCCCACCAGGAAGAGGAATGAACCAAAGGCTCAGCGTGCCGTGCCGGAACCAGATTAGGGCCTGAAGCCATCCTGCGGTGTTGCGGCCAGCTCACGAGAAAGCGAGTTGAAGAAAGGAGCTCAGGGGCACTGTAATTCACAAACCTGCCGAGTTATAAATGACAGCTATCGTCCAAAAATATACTGAAGTAAGGCTGCCAAGAGGACTTGAAAGCGGGGCAGAATTGCAGGAAACCGATTTCAGGAGGTAGACTGGAATTGCATTTAAAGCATAGGAAAAGAGGCAGAACGTCCACAATGATGCACTTGGCCAAAAAGGGCGTATGCGTTTTTTCCTGAATATATTTCCTGAATATATTCAGGAAAAAACGCATACGCCCTTTTTGGCCAACCAAGCAAGCTTGCAAAGGAAATCTGCACTACAATGAAGTCTCACTTCCCCCCGGTCAAAAGGGCCATCTGATAAAAGTGTAAAATCCAGAAAGGCAGCACAGGCCATGGAGAACTGGGAGCCTTGTTATGCTGATGGGCGGGATGTAAATTGCCAACAGCCACTCGGGAGAAGTGTATGGTGTTTCCTGAAACATCTAAAAAACAAAGCAACAGAGCCTAGGGCACTTCCACTTATGGTCCTATAGCTTAGTTAATTTAAAATCAAAAAGACACAGCCACCCCAAAGGTTGGGACGGTTCTTTTTACTGGAATCTCTTCTACGGCACAAGTTAAATATCCCAGAGAGCAAATAATGGATAAAGAAGTTGCGGTACTTATGTACAACAGAATACCACTCAGCAATGAAATCTATGTCACCAGGCCCGTACCAGCATAATGAGTGGATTGAGGCACGATGATTCTAAGTGAAATAAGTCACACAAAAAGAAACATCATAAGGTATCACTAATACACGGAATGTGAACTTGGCTACACAGGAACTGAATTACAAAACAGAACAGGGTCTCAAGTTTAGAAAACTAACTTATGCTTGCTTAAGGGGGAAGGTGAGTTGGGGTGCTGCATTAAACCAGAGTTTGAAATTAGCACAGATACCGTTCCATAAGCCAAATATGGAATAGACAAGACCTACCCCTTGCTCAACGAAATGGATTCAACAATGAGGTATCACCTCACACCTGGTAGAATAGGCATCATAGAAAATCTACAAGCAAAAAATGCTGGAAAGGGTGTGGAGAAAAGGAACCCTCTTCCACTATTGTTGGGAATATAAATTGATACAGTCACTATGGAGAACAATATGGAATTTCTTAAGAAACTAACAATAGAATTACCATATGATACAGCAATCCCAGTACTGGACATATACCCAGACAAAACCATAAATCAAAAAGAGACATTCACCGCAATGTTCATTGCATCACTATTTACAATATCGAGGTAATGGAAGCAACCTAAATGCCCACAGACAGACGAATGCATAAAGCCGTGGTACATATATAAAATGGAATATTACTAAGCCATGAAAAGGAATGAAATTGGGTCATTTGTAGAGACGTCGATGCATCTAGAGACTGTCATACAGAGTGAAGTAAGTCAGAAGGAGAAAAACAAATCTTGTATATTCATGCATATATGTGGAACCTAGAAAACCTGTACAGATTAACCATTTTGCAAGGCATAAATAGAGCAACAGATGTAGACAACAAACGTATGGACAACAAGGGGGGAAAGCTGTTGGGGGGGGTGGTGGGAGGAGTTGAGAGACTGGGATTGGCATGTATACATTTATATGTATAAAATAGATAACCAATAAGAACCTGCTGTATAAAAATATAAAATAAAATTCAAAATTAAAAAGAAATAAAATTTAAAAAATAGAAAAAACAATTATTCCCTTCACATACATGTATTTATATGAATAAATTATTTCCATGCTTATATCTGTAAATACAAAAAAGAGGAATAAAATCTACCTTGAACCCAAAACGAAAAAGAGAAAAAAAACACAGAACCCACCAGTTCCACAGAGGAAAACCGTATCAGGGCACTTGCTCCAGTTGTAAACAATTCTGAAGTTGGTCAGTGGTGGGGAATCGTCTCCCATTCAGCCAGCAGCCCCCACGCAACAAGCGTCCTCATTGCAAAGCTGGGGCACCGTGCTGAGGCATCTGTGAGTAAACGTGAGCTGAGCCCCAGGCCAGTTGCTGCTGAACTATTCCCACCCATCCCAGGTAAAACACCTGAATATATACAAGGACTTGAAAGCCTAGAGGGAGGGCCATAGAGCCACACGAGTGACAGCATGCCGGCCGACTTGGTGCCTGCAGGCCAGCCAGGATGGTCCTGGCCCTGGGTGCTCTTCTGGAAGATTTCCATTTCCCTGCCTGAGATACCCGTCCTGTCCCTGCCCCCACTGCTTTTTTCCTTCCTCACCTCTGCCCAGGGAGAAATTCCAGCAGCAGGTATGGGTGACACATCTTCTTCTTTAGCAGGTGGCAGCCTGGCAACTGCTGCAGAAAGTCCAGCAGAGCCCCACTCACACTGGGCCACCCACAAAGCCGTGGCCTCTCCCTCCCTCCCACCAGCCCAGCCCCGAGACTGCTGACAGGGCAGAGAAAATGGCGTCAGGCACGGCTGCAGGGGCTCTTGCTGCCTGGAGTGGTATTTATAGTGATCTCAACCCAGGCACACCTGGGGAGGGCTGGCCGGCACGGTAAGGCTGCCCAGGTCAGCCAATCATCACCCCTCAGGGGCTCACAGTTGCAGAAAATGGAACTTGCTGAACCGGCCAGGTCCAAGGAACAGGTGTGGGCTCCTGAGAGTCAGGATAGACAAGGGGCTGCAGCTTTGGCTTGTTTTCTAATCATTTTATCTGGCCCATGAGTGGGAGACAACTTCAAGAAAACCCTCTCCTAATGAGAGGAACCCAGGAGTCAGGGAGAGGAGGGGTGGGTGGTGGTTGGAGACAGAGGCCTGGTGCCCCGGGTGCAGTGGAAGTCTCTGGAAGACCAGGTGGAGGGAGGCCTCACGGAGTGATGCCCAGGGTCACAGACCTGTCGCAGCTGCTGTTTGTTAGTTCAAGTCCTGCTCTGAGGTGCTCTGTGTCAGCTCTGAGCGACAGGTGAGCTGGGGGTGCTCTGCAATGAGGGCTATGTGCACGGTTCCTGTGTGCCCAGCCCTGCCACAGTACCTGCAAGGGTAGCTCTGTATCCTGGGAGGGGCCTGACCACGAGAGCCCTGTGGGCTGGGGTGGGGGTGGGGTACCTGCCCAGGTGAGCTCCATATTCTGGGATTGGTCTGACCACGAGAGCCCCATGGGCTGCTGGGGACCTGGTAAAGGATGTCAGGACAGTCAGTGAAGCCACCGAGGATATACCTCCAGTTGCTCCTAATTCCTACACCCTGCTGGTCATTCTACCAACCACCAGGACATGGTATTCTGTATTAGTCTTCAATGATGCCTTCTTTTGTATTCCATTAGTCCCAGAGTCACAAGAAATTTTGGCTTGTGAGTGGCAGGACTCAACATACAACTAAAACAATACTTCCGGGCCGTCTGGCCCCAAGGGTGCAAAAATTCCCACACCATCTTTGGGGAAAGCTTAGCTGAAGACCTAAAAGTTCTACCTCTGGAAAAGGAAACCCTCCTTCAATATGCAGACGACATTCTGATCGCCAGCCCTACTAAGGAGGCCTCTGAACTACCAAGCCAATAAAGGATAGAAGTTGTCCAAGAAAAAGCTCAAATATCACAGACTGCCGTGACCTGCCTGGGCTTCATTCTCACAGAAGGTTGGAGAAGTCCATCCCAGGAAAGGGAAGAAACCATTTTCAGCCTTACCCCTTTCTAAAACTAGAAGACAGCTTAGGGGTTCCTGGGGAGGCCAGGGTTTGCTGCTTCTGGATCCCTAACTACAGTCTACTAGCTGGGCCTCTATATGAAACACTGAAAGGAAAAGATGATGATCCTTTTGAATAGAATCCACAAGTGGCCTTTCAAGAATGGAAAGAGCAGTCAATTCAGACCCTTGCCCTGGAACTCCCTAATTTAGCTAAACCCTTTGACCTTTACATTCCCGGTGAAAGGTGAATCGCCATTGGAGAATTAGTGCAAAACCTGGGACCACTTGAAATGGAACAATGCAAGAATGCCATCCAGGTAGGATAAACTATGGTCACCAAGGGGCTTGGCCCACTGCCACATCTGGCCAAGATACTGGCGGTATCTAAAAACCTGGAAATCAGCAGCCCAAAAGGCCACCTCCCTCCTAAGGGAAAAGGACCCCACGTGGTGATCCTAGCCACCAACCATGCCCTGAAGTTGCAGGGTTCGCTCCGTGGGCACACCGACCTCGAGTGAGGAGGCCCTCCAACTCCAACATCCAGAGAGATAACCGGGGGCAACAGGGCACCATGACGACTCGTGTGAACATCACTTGACCTGGAGTTTCTCTCATAAAACAACAAGAGTGTGTCCCAAAAGAGTAGACTACTGCTTGCAGGACTTACTGCACCCAGAGGGGAGCTAATAATCTTGGCGGGGGAACCGTATATCACACTGTCACCATAGAAAAGCCTACAGACACCATGATGATGGTGGCCAGTAAGACCGGCTGGACTCTTGTTTACTTCAAAAGGTTGTTGACTCAGTGGCCATCACGGTCCTTGATCACCACTGACCCTGGACTGTCTGGGAGTTGAGCGGGCAGGGCTCTGACACCTGGTGCTGTTTGTACGTTAATTCAGGGGCCTAATTGAAGAAAGCGCAGACTACTGGTCAGAGCATCTAGGCTGGCAGAAACGGTCGGCCTAAGGTGGCCCAACAAATGTGGGGCGGGGTGAAACCGGCCCCCACAGCGTCTCTGCACATCTCTTTCCTGGACCCTTAAAGGTCATTAGAATCTATAACACTTCCAATGCTGGTGCTCAGGTGGACGAGCAGGGAGGCAGGGGGCCTGGGGACAATCAACGTCACCTGGAGGCTGCTGGGGAGAAGCTCTGACCCTCGCCCCAGGGTATGAGGGCTCCCAACTCAGCACTCAGCAGTTACAGAAGAAGGGTCTGCACCCTCAGCACTCCAAGAATGAGGAACGGGACAAAAGGCAGAGGGGGGGGGTTTGTCCCCAGCAAAGCCCATTAAAAATCCCTGGGAGATAAAAATAGAATCTGGGCAATAAAGTCAAGCCTAACCTTTTTTATCCTTTGTGCTTTGTCTAATTTCACGTGCTCCTAGGGTCCCGCATGCAGAGGTTCCACACCCGGCACTTCAGACCAGATTTCCTAGTGCAGAATGGCTGGGTCGACACCTCAGCTCCTGGGGCCCAGTGCAGACTCCGCGATATAGAGCCTGAGCTACAGCCAACCCGGCCCTCGAGAGCTCCGCCCCCTCCCTCCCACTGACTCTGACAGGATCTCTACACAGCAGCCCAGCCCACAGCCCACGGGGTAGTACATGCTCTCACCTCTCCATTCTCTGATCAAAATATAAAGTTTCCTTTGCTTGTGAACCAAACTCAGTCTCGATCTGTTGGCCCCAATGACACTGGGCAGGGGGACACTTGTTGGGGTCCACTCTGGAGGATCAGTAACAGAAATTGAGACTATTGTAACCTCAATGAACAGATGTGTGAGCCAAAGTGTAGTTAACATAGAACAGTGTATAAGGCTCGGGTAAAATAAGATGTTTCTAACACTTCCATTGGATATTTCCATCACTTTATTATAAGCAAGTTCAGTGAAAAGGTTTGTCTTATTTGTCAGCTCAATATTAGAGAAATGAAGTGATTTCTTTCCAAGGATGTACATCTAATAATCTTGGTTAAACCTTCAATCTTGTTTTAAATGCTTTTCCATTGAAAATGATACCTCTCTTTCAGCTCCCCCATTTCTGAGAAGTATAAAATCTTATAATTTATTATTACCAAAGGGGAAAGGTGGGAGGAGGGATAAATTAACAGTTTGGGATGAACACATACACACTGCTATGTATAAAATAGATCATCAACAAGGAACTACTGTATAGTACAGGGAACTACACTCAACATTTTGCAATAACCTATAAGGGGAAATAATCTGAAAAAGAATAGATATTTTTATTGACATCATCTATCAATGACAGTTAAAGTGTAACCTAAGGGAAGCTGGTGGTGAGTGCTTCTGACCCTGAAGACTTCAATCATCTAAAGTTTGGACTCTGCCTACTTCCCAAGGCCCTTAATGAACATATGTGTAGCCGTAGCTTAAAAAATTCCCCAGTTTGGGTTTCGGGGAGACACTGATTTTGAAAAAGCCCTGGTGTTCTCCTTACATGAATGGGACTCTTCCTACTGCTAAAACATGTCTGTCACACCCAGAGGATGGTATACCGTCTGATCGGGAAGAGTTTGGAAAAGGCATCTCATCTCCTCATCTCCTGGTGCTCGGGTTCACCCCTCCAGCGTCTTTACTAACAGTCTCCCCACTTGGAGATGTCAGCACTGTCAACATCCTGTTGCGTACAGTTTGGAATTTGTCCAGAGGATGAAGCGGAAGGATGAGGAACAATGAGAGACAAGTCCTACGTGTTCAGACAGGCACATGTCACTCTAATTTCCAATCAGGAAGACGAATTGACCAAAGGCTAGGGTTGCCCATGGAAACAGTATAGGGCTTGAGGAAATCCCGCTGCTTTGTGGCCAGTTCCCATAAACACAAGTTGAACAGTAGAACTCAGGGGCAGTAAAATTCACAAAACTGCAGAGTTGAAAATATCCATCACTGAAAAATGTCTTGAGGAAAGTCAGAGAAAAGGACTTGTAAGCAAGGGAGAATGGCAGGAAAGGGATTTGAGGAGGTAGAAAGGACTCGCCATTAAGCACAAGAAAAGGAGCTGAACATTGCCAACATTGCAGTTGGCCAAAAAGGGTGTATGCGTTTTTTTGTGTATATATTCAAGAAAAGAGCGTACACCTTTTTAGCCACCCAAACAGGTGGGCACTGGAAGTCAATACTACAAAAGACATCACTTTGCATCAGTCAGAAGAGCCATCCTCATAAAGCGTAAACAACAGAAATGCAGGACAGGGCAAGGAGAAGAGGGAGCCCTGTGAGACTTATAGTGGAAATGTATATTGCCAACGGCCATTCTGGAGAAGTGTATTGTGTTTACTAAAGCATCTAAACAATGAGCTACAGAGCATAGGGCACTTGCACTCATGGGCGTATATCTTGGGAAAAACAAAAATCGAGAGGACACAGGCACCCCAATGTTTACCCCCTCTCTGTTTAAAAGATCCTCGACTAGGATATAACTTAAATGTCTCTGGAGGGAAAAAATGGATAGAGATGTGGTACTTAGGTAGAGTGGAATATTATTCAGCCTGGAAATCAATGAAATATGGCCAGCTGTAACAACTCCGGAGGAGTTACGTATGATCATTCTAAGTGACAGAATTCAAAAAGAAAAAGACACATATCATAAGATATCACTTAAAGGTGGAATCCAAAATGGCTACACATGAAATAAATTACAAAACAAAACCATAGTCAAATATGTAGAAAACACGCATAAGGCTGCTAAACGGGAAAGGTGGGGAGGGGTGAGGCATCATCCAGGAGGTTGAAATTAGCAAAGATACCATTCCAAATACCAAACTGATAATCAACAAGGCCTACACGGTAGCTAAAAGAACTGCACTCAGCACACTCAAGTCACCGGAAAAGAATATATACGACTGGTAAGAATCTGAAAAAGAATTTATTGATGTCTCTCTGTACGTGAATCAAGTGGATGTACAGCAGCAAGAAACAGAGCTTTGAAAATCAGCTGTAACCAATATAGTAATAAATTGAAAAAAATAAACGACAGAGAGACAGAGAAAACCTCTTACAACTTTTCCTCAGGGACGGTGATGCAACATGGATTGAACACATCTAGACCCACAGCAGGATGAGACATAAGGCTGGAAACTGTTTGCGCTAAGAGAAATGTGAGGTTGGGCGAGGAAATGCACACCCTTTAAAGTAATACTACCTGGTACCCATTCAATGGGTCCCAAATCTGCAGGTTCAAGGGATCTTCCTACAGCTAAAACATGCATGGAAAACCCAGAGGACTGTACACCATGTGATGCACCTCATTTATCCTCTCCTGGTGCTCCTGTTCACCATTCCAGCCACGTTACTTAGAAGCTCCCCACTTGGAGAATCAGCACATTTAAACTTCTGTTTCACACATTTTGCAAATTGTGAGGAGGATGAACGGGAAGAGGGGGAACCAATGAGAGAAGAGTTGTAGGGGTTTGGACGGGCACATATCACTCTAATTTCCCATTAAGAATAAGAATTAAAAAAAGGCTCAGCCTGCCTCGCCGGAGCCAAAATAGGGCCTGAAGCAATCCTGCGGGTTTGAGGCCAGCTCACAAAAGAGCAACTTAAAACATGGAGCTCAGGGTCACTGCAATTCACAAACCTGCAGAGTTATAAATGAAAACTAACGTCCAAAAATATGTTGAGGTAAGGCAAAGAAGAGGATCTGAATGCAAGACAGAATTGCAAGAAACAGATTTCAAGAGATAGATTGGACTCGTCTTTAACGCACATGAAAAGCGGCAGAATTTCGACAATGATGCAGTTGGCCCAAAAGGGCGTATGCGATTTTTCCTGATTATATCCAGGAAAAAACGCATACGCACTTTATGGGCAACGAAGCAAGCAAGCAATGCAAATGTGCACAACAAAGAAGTCTCATTTCCCACCGGTCAAAAGGGCCATCCTAAAAAGTTGTAAAAACCAGAAATGCAGGACAGGCCATGGAGAACAGGGAGCCTTTATACGCTGATGGGCAGTGTGTGAACTGCCGAGAGCCACTCTGGAGAAGTGTATGGTGGTTCCTAAATCATCTAAAAACAGAGCTACAGAGCATAGGACACTTCCAATCATGGGAGTATATCTAGGGAAGTCTAAAAATCAACAAGACACAAGCACACCACAGTTTAGGGCTACTCTGTTTACAAGAACCTCAACTTCAGTACACCTTAAATATCCCAGGAAAGAGAACAATGGATAAAGAAGATGTGGTACTTATGTACAATGGAATATCTCTTCACCATGAAATCAATGTAATAAGGCTAGTAGAAGGATAAAGAGTGGATTTAGGTCCGATAATACTACTTGAAATAAGTCAAACAGAAAAAGAAACATATCATAAGATATCACTTATAGAGGGAGGGTAAATATGGCTGCACAAGAAATGAATTACAGAACAGAACAGTGTCTCACATTTAGAAAACACACTTATGTCAGCTTAAGGGGAAAGGAGAGGTGGGGTGATGCATAAAACCAGAGTTTGAAACTAGCACAGATACCGTTCAAGAAACCAAATAGGTATTAGACAAGATCTACACCTTGCTCAATGAACTGGCCTCAACACACCCTATACACCGCAGAGAAATATATCTGAGTAATAAGAATCTTAAAACCCATGTATTGATCTATCTCCATAAGGGAATCAAGTGTGTGCAGAGTGGCACAAACACAGCAGTGAAAATGAGCTAAACCCCATTATAGAAATAAATGTTAAAAACAAAACGCAGAAACAATGAAAGAGAGAAAAATTCTTACAAAATTCGCTCAGGGGCTGTGATGCAACCTGGATTGACCACATATAAACCCACAGCTGGATAAGACATAAGGCTGGACACTTGGGGCTGAGAGGATTGGTGAGCTTCGGTGAGCAACTGCCGAAAGTTTAATGCAATACTTCATGCTACTCATTCCAAGGGTCCCAACACTCCAGGTTGAAGGGAATCTTCCTACAGCTAAACCATGCTTGGGAAACCCAGCGACTGATCGGGAAAGGTTTCTAAAACGCACCACATTTTTCCTCTCCTGGGGCTCCGGATCGACATTCCAGCCACTTTACTAACAACATCCCCACATGGAGAGTCAATGCCTTTAAGTTCTGGTATCGCACAGTCTTCAGTTAGTGCGGAGGATGAATGGGAATAGGGGGAACCAGTGAGAAACTAGCTGTAGCGGTTTCAATGGGCACATGTCACTCTAATTTCACATCAGTAAGAAGAATGAACCAAAGGCACAGCAAGGTGCCCCAGAAGAAGAATAGGGCTTCAAGGAATCCTGTGGTTATGGGGCAAGATCACAAAACTAAGAGCTGAAAAATGGAGCTAAGGGCCACTGCAATTCAAAAACCTGACTTGCCCAAGAAGGGCGTATGTGTTTTTTCCTGAATATATTCAGGAAAAAACGCATACGCCCTTTTTGGCCAACCAAGCAAGCTTGCAAAGGAAATCTGCACTACAATGAAGTCTCACTTCCCCCCAGTCAAAAGGGCCATCTGAAAAAAGTGTAAAATCCAGAAAGGCAGGACAGGCCATGGAGAACAGGGAGCCTTGTTATGATGATGGGCGGGATGTTATTTGCCAACAGCCACTCGGGAGATGTGTATGGTGTTTCCTGAAACATCTAAAAATCAAAGCAACAGAGCCTAGGGAACTTCCACTTATGGTCCTATAGCTTAGAGAAATTAAAATCAAAAAGACACAGCCACCCCAAAGGTTGGGACGGCTCTGTTTACAAGAACCTGGTTTACGGTACAAGTTCAATATCGCAGAAAGTGAAAAATGGATAAAGAAGTTGTGGTACTTACGTACAATGAAGTATCACTCACCATGAAATCTATGTCATCAGGCCCGTAGCAGCATAATGAGTGGATTCAGGTACGATGATTCTAACTGAAATAAGTCTCACAGAAAAAGAAACATCATAAGATAGCACTAATACACGGAATGTAAACTTGGCTACACAGGAACTGAATTACAAAACAGAACAGGGTCTCAAATTTAGAAACCCAACTTATGCTTGCTTAAGGGAAAGGTGAGTTGGGGTGCTGCATAAAACCAGAGATTGAAATGAGCACAGATAAAGTTCCTTAAGCCAAATATGAATAGACAAGAGCTACTCCTTGCTCAAGGAAATGGACACAACACCCCATATTAAACGCCTAAGAATGTATCTGACTAGGAAGTATCTTAAAACCTATGGATTGCTATGTCTCCGAAAGAGAATCAAGCGTGTGTACAGGGGCATAAACGCAGCAGTGATAGGACTGGAGAGGTTCGGTGAGCAAATGAAGACCCTTTGAAGTCATATTGCATGGAACCCATTCCACGGGTCTCAACTCTCCAGGTTTAAGGTATTCTTCCTTCAGCCTAAACATGCATGTGGAACCCAGAGTATGATCAACCGTGTGATCGGGAGACGTGTTCCAATATGTGTCAGTTTTCGTCCCCTGGTACTCGGGTGCAACATTCCAGACGCTTTACTAACACTCTCCCGACTTGGAGAGTCAGTGCCTTTAACCTCCTGTTTGGCCCAGTTTGCAATTTCTGCGGTAGATGAAAAGGAATAGGAGAACCAATGACAGACTAGCTGGAGGTGTCTGGACGGGCAAATTGAACTCTCATTTCCCACCAGGAAGAGGAATTAACCAAAGGTTCAGCATGCCGTGCCGGAACCAGATTAGGGCCTGAAGCAATCCTGCGGTGTTGCGGCCAGCTCACGAGAAAGCGAGTTGAAGAAAGGAGCTCAGGGGCACTGTAATTCACAAACCTGCAGAGTTATAAATGACAGCTATCGTCCAAAAATATACTGAAGTAAGGCTGCCAAGAGGACTTGAAAGCGGGGCAGAATTGCAGGAAACCGATTTCAGGAGGTAGACTGGAATTGCATTGAAAGCATAGGAAAGAGGCAGAACGTCCACAATGATGCACTTGGCCAAAAAGGGCGTATGCGTTTTTCCTGAATATATTCAGGAAAAAACGCATACGCCCTTTTTGGCCAACCAAGCAAGCTTGCAAAGGAATCTGCACTACAATGAAGTCTCACTTCCCCCGGTCAAAAGGGCCATCTGAAAAAAGTGTAAAATCCAGAAAGGCAGGACAGGCCATGGAGAACTGGGAGCCTTGTTATGCTGATGGGCGGGATGTCAATTGCCAACAGCCACTCGGGAGAAGTGTATGGTGTTTCCTGAAACAT